>NC_081181.1:107934476-108112544 GCF_029867415.1 Vicia villosa | reverse complement strand
TGCCTTGACCAGGCAAATTATTTGGAGCATTTGTCGAGGCAAACAATACGTCCTCTGCGCTTGTGGATGAGGGTGCGGTTGTCGACACTGAAACTGGAATAGTCCCTGAAAGCCCTATATTATTTTCAGGAAAAGCCTGGGAATTATCTGCAGGTCTCGATCCATTTGGACCCGTTGCATCTCGTGTTCCTTGAGTAGAAGTCGAATTTGCCGCTCCTGATCCTGAACCTTGTGGGGGATCTTGATCACCCCCTGCACTGGCCGTAACGACCATTTTTCTGTTGTACCTTCGTTTGGGAATCGTTTGTGCACTGTTCTTTAATTTACCGTTCCTAAGGTTCATACAAGATCTTGATATTGTCTAGACAAAAATAAAGCAATTGATTAAAACAATCTACTTGACGCTGTCCCACTGGGCGTGCCAATTTGTTTACGGTGATTTCCGGTAAACAACCGCTAGTCTTCCAAACTATAATAAATATGATTTGGTTACTCGCAGGATCGACTAGATTGATCCTAGGACACATAGTCAAGAAGATTGTCATCAACGTTCATTCGAACCATATTCATTATTTGTCTTCTTCAATAAGCGTTGTTTGATTAAAGAACAAATAGTCTTGACAATCACTTTGTTATATATAAATGTGACTTCAGCGAAAAGATAAGTAACATAACATAGAAAATTAAAAGGACTATTGAAACGTAAAGAATCTTAAACTGCAGAAATGTAAAAGACTTTGAAAGTAAATAACATGAAATTAATTCGAAAGTAAATGACATTAAAGTAAAGATACAGAAATGTAAATGGCAAGAAGTAAACGAAATGCAGTAATTCTGGAAGATATTTAAAAACAAAAGATGATACACATGTATTAAAATGGTGGTGTCATACGTACATTTTCTCAGCGAACTCTTTCTCTTAACGCTTGATACTTGAGTAAATATGTGAGTGATTTGTACAAAATGAACACACAGAATCCTAACATTAAGACTCCTATTTATACTAGTTTCGACCTTAACGGTCCTATACTAATCTGCTGCCACGTTTCTCATAAGAACTTCTAGCGATGCCATCTGTTACTTGGACAGTTACGAAACCGTCTTCGAATTTCAAATCTTCCCGCCTGAGTCTGTCTTCGACGCGTGGCAGTGTATTAAACAAACACTACGAAAAAAACACACGCTAAGTAGTAATACTTGAATATATTTATAAATTTGTCTAAGTCCCCGAAGACACATACTTTTCACTAGCTTTCAGTATTCATTATCTTCATAGCGAACTTAGAAATCTTTACTCTCGAAGCATGACCATCAGTAGCCATTCTTTTATTTTTAAGGGATGGCCATCAGTAACCATCTTTCCTTCGATTTTCTACTTCTTCGAAGGATAAATACTACAAAACGAAATCTTCAGCTAACACATGGCAAACTAAATGACTTAGCCTTCAAAGTCTATTTCAATATCGCGTAACATGTCAAACTATGCAAACCTTCTCGATATTTGTCTCATTCTTTGTGGTCTCTGAACTTGTTATGAATCTTCAACACAACCTGAAACAATATCTGCTTCTGGACTACCTCCAGAAACACCATCTTCAGAATTACCACCTTCAGAAGTTTGACCTTCAGAAGTTTAATCCCAGGACTCTTGACCACCTTTAGAATCTAGATCACCTTCAAGGTCTGGATCACTTCCAGAGTCTCTGTTATAGTCACCTTCATACTCTAATACACCTTCAGATTCTGAATCATCTTCAGAATCTTCAGATTCTGAACCATCTTCAGAAGTTACCTCAGGTGTTAACACTACACCAGAGTTGGATTGAGATTTGCTCAAATCCCATGCTTCTGACTTCTTCACAATGACGTCTCTGCTGACTTCAGCTTGAAAGTTATCTTCTGATTCTGAATTATCTTCAGAATCTGACTCGAGTTCAGATTCAGAGTTAACTTCTGACTCAGACACATATTTAAAGTCTCATTCAGATTCAGAAAATGTCAATCACACATGTTCCTCATCAGATTTAGAAGCCATAAATAGCACATGTTCATTATTAGAAACTCATCTAGCTATGTTTGCTTCTTCTGATGTCATTTCCTTGTTTGACAAACCGCCCTTAGTAAAGTGACCAAACCTATTACAACTATAACACTGAACCATTATCTTGCCAAAATTCTCCTTCCCCTACTGATGTTTCATTTAATTATAGTAGGAGGCTTCTAACTTATGAGAACCACTATGTTTCTTCTTGGCTTCTGACTAAGACTGCTTATGGTCCTTCTTGACAAAATAAGATTTCAGAGCCTGCTCTACCTCTCTCTCAGAGGTTCTTTCAGTTAGACGTAACTCTTATGCTTCCAGCCTGCTTTGCAGCTCTTCAATTCTTATGGTGCTCAGATCCTTAGAATGTTCAATAGCTACAACAATGTAATCAAATTGAGGAGTAAGTGATCTCAATACCTTCTCACTAATCACTTGTTCTGAGAGCATTTCTCCATAAGCTTTCATCTAATTAGTGATCACAATCACTCTTGAGATGTACTCGGGTATCTTCTCATTGTTTTTCATGCTGAGATTCTCATACTGCTTACATAGACACTGAAGCTTCACCTTTTTCACTAATGCATCATCGCCACTATCACCGTACCAGTGTGTCCCACGTAGCCTACGCCGTCGTCGAATTAGAGATCTTCTCAAACACATTCACATCCACACACTGACAGAAGTAAAACAATGCTTTCAGATCCTTCTTCCTCGTTTCTTGTTGCGCGTTTCTTTGCGCTTCTATTGCATCTGCCGCAATCGACGTGTAACTTTCGTTGACGAGATCAAGCACATCTTGAACACCAAACAACACACGCATCTGAATCATCCACCGATTCCAATTCTTTCCACCGAACACCAGAAGTTTCGTATTCAATCTACCGTTTCCATAGTTCATCTTCGATAATGTTCAAGAAATCACTCAGATCTCACCAAACACCCGTGTTTCCTGATACCTCGAAATTAAGAAATGTGATTCCAAAACAATTATGATCTTCATTTTACTGTGAATTGAATGAATCCGAAATCAAAACCAACACACACCTCACGTACACTTGTATTTACTTTTCCATGGATCTGAACCGGAGCTCTAAATACCAATTGTTAAAGCACAATGAACAAGATGAAGATGGAAGAAGAAAAAAACAGCTATAACAAACTTTTTACTCAAATCGAAAAACGGTTACAATGAATGATTCCCTCTCTCTCTTGTTACCAATTATAAAGCAAAATACAATATATATACCAAATTTATATTGGGCCAAACTAATTAAAGCCCAACACAAGGGTGCAGTTATCGTGCATAGATAAAAATCTATGCACCATGCATATATTATTATGGACCCTTGGATCATTGAATCAAATTCTAGACATCAATTGTTGTTACTCAATACTCAATACTCACCACTCAATACTCAATACTCAATACTGGATTAAAAACATGATCCAATGATTTATGTAGGCTATGCATGGTGCATAAGTAAAATCCTTATGTATATTAGCCAAAACCCCAACACAAGATCCAAAACAAACTAACACCAAACACTGAATATGCAATTACACTTCAACATCATTCATGTTATATTTTTTTAGAATATCACTTTTATATATATATATATATATATATATATATATATATATATATATATATATATATATGACAACCACTGTTTAAAACAGTTTTATAAACACTTTTCCTTATTATTAAAATTTCGATGTGAAACTCCTGGACTAATTAATTAAACCAATTAAAGAGTTTCCATAAAAGAACATTTAAGAAAATGAAGATAGCGTGCATGCATTTGTTTCTGGGGCCTTTTGTTAGGACTTAAGGGAAAGTGATAAGCACGTTGCAAATCAAGACAAGCTTACAAAAAATGCCAACCACACATAAATCATCAAATATAAAAATTATTAAAAAATATAATATCAAAAACAAAATGAAATATTTTTTTACTTAAATGTTACAACATGTCGTACACAGGCTAGAGAACAACAACAACACCCACAAATTGCTATTGTTGCTCCACTAACTATCACCAAAGATGTTATTATTCTCACCGCTGATTACAATGAGTTACTACTCCGACCTTATTTATAAGTAAATATTCTCTTTTTAGATTCATCGAGCAGTGAATGTATCTGATATATATATATATATATATATATATATATATATATATATATATATATATATATATATATATATATATATATATATATATATATATATATATATATATATATATATAGGGATAGGATCAAATGACACCAAGGTGTCAAAGTTTAATTTGACACCAAATGTCAACCGTTAAAAGAATTGATCTAACGGCGATACTAAATAGCCTATTTTTTAGGAGAAAAATATGCTATGTATTTTATTATTATTATTTTATTTCATTTAGTATCACCGTTAAATCAATTCTTTTAACAGTTGAGATTTTGGTGTCAAATTAAACTTTGACACCTTGGTGTCATTTGATCATATCCCATATATATATATATATATATATATATATAGTAGTCCAATAAATAAATATTTGACAACCATTGTTTAAAACAGTTTTATAAACACTTTTCCTTATTATTAAAATTTCTATGTGAAACTCCTGGACTAATTAATTAAACCAATTAAAGAGTTTCCATAAAAGAACATTTAAGAAAATGAAGATAGCGTGCATGCATTTGTTTCTGGGGCCTTTTGTTAGGACTTAAGGGAAAGTGATAAGCACGTTGCAAATCAAGACAAGCTTACAAAAAATGCCAACCACACTTAAATCATCAAATATAAAAATTATTAAAAAATATAATATCAAAAACAAAATGAAAAATATTTTTTTACTTAAATGTTACAACATGTCGTACAAAGGCTAGAGAACAACAACGACACCCACAAATTGCTATTGTTGCTCCACTAACTATCACCAAAGATGTTACTATTCTCACTGCTGATTACAATGAGTTACTATTGCGACCTTATTTATAAATAAATATTCTCTTTTTAGGTTCATCGAGCAATGAATGTATCTGATATATATATATATATATATATATATATATATATATATATATATATATATATATATATATATATATATATATAGGGATAGGATCAAATGACACCAAAGTGTCAAAGTTTAATTTGACACTAAATCTCAACCGTTAAAAGAATTGATCTAACGGTGATACTAAATAGCCTATTTTTTAGGAGAAAAATATGCTATGTATTTTATTATTATTATTTTATTTCATTCAGTATCACCGTTAAATCAATTCTTTTAACAGTTTAGATTTTGGTGTCAAATTAAACTTTGACACGTTGGTGTCATTTAATCCTATCCCATATATATATATATATATATATATATATATATATATATATATATATATATATATATATATATATATATATATATATATATATATATATATATATATATATATATATATATATATATATATATATATATATATATCTTACATAGTAGTCCAATAAATAAATATTTGACAACCACTGTTTAAAACAGTTTTATAAACACTTTTCCTTATTATTAAAATTTCTATGTGAAACTCCTGGACTAATTAATTAAACCAATTAAAGAGTTTCCATAAAAGAATATTTAAGAAAATGAAGATAGCGTGCATGCATTTGTTTCTGGGGCCTTTTGTTAGGACTTAAGGGAGAGTGATAAGCACGTTGCAAATCGAGACAAGCTTACAGAAAATGCCAACCACACTTAAATCATCAAATATAAAAATTATTAAAAAATATAATATCAAAAAAAAAAAAGAAATATTTTTTTACTTAAATGTTACAACATGTCGTATAAAGGCAAGAGAACAACAACGACACCCACAAATTGCTATTGTTGCTCCACTAACTATCACCAAAGATGTTACTATTCTCACTGCTGATTACAATGAGTTACTACTCCGACCTTATTTATAAGTAAATATTCTTTTTTTAGGTTGATCGAGCCATGAATATATATATATATATATATATATATATATATATATATATATATATATATATATATATATATATATATATATATATATATATATATATATATATATATATATATCTTAGTTCGTCCATCATCATGTTGATTTCAAATTCACTTTACATGAGGTTAGAAAATTCCTCAAACATTTGTTCATTGTTGAACCAAAGATAATGTCATACAAATATATTTGATTAAATAATTTTTATATGTTTTAGAGCATATAAATTTTTTGTTAGCTTAAAGACGTGATTTGAGTGTGATAGATTTTTAAAATCAGGAGATTGATGAACATATTTTTCCTCATTAAAAAAACATTTTTAACATCTATTAAAAAAATTGATGCATTTATTTACAACATAAACAAGAAGAATTGTGATAACTTCTAACATTGATAGTGGCACATATGTTTCATCTTGATAATACCTTCTTGATGATTGAATCTTTGAGAAACTGTTAAGAATCTTACATCGGATAATATATGACTTGAACATGTCCTTATAAGTGAGGGTAATCCTCACCCTACTAGCCAGCCAGTTTTGTAGGGATGAGTTAGGCCCAACCACATTTTTTTAACATGGTATCAAGAGTCTTGTTTAAGATCCGGTGGGCTACCTTTATGGTTTCCGCTATCGGACCACTCACAATTTATTCCCACGCTCCAGTTGTCTAGTCATGGGCGTGAGGGGGTGTGTTAAGAGTCCCACATCGAACAATATATGGCCTGAACATGTCTTTATAAGTAGGAACAATCCTCACTCTACTAGCCGGTTTTGTAGGGATGAATTAGGTCCAACCACATTTCTTAACATAAATAAGTGGCTCAACTTCTAATAACTTTTAAATTTTTATCTAGCTTGTTTCCGAATACCTATCTGATTTCAAATAATAGTTTTGGTTTAAGGACATGAAAAAAATCTCTAAATTTTATTACTTTCCAAATAATAGTTTTGGTTTAAGGACATGAAAAAAATCTCTAAATTTTATTATTTTCAAAAATTGTAAATTTTAATTTCCAGTATCATCAATTCTTAAAGTCTAATTAATTCTACTTTAAGAGAATCAAACACCTCAAAATCATTTTAAAATCGATTATTAAATTTTAAAATGGTCATTTCCCATTTTAAAATTGTTTTTTTTTAATCTTTCAAATGTTAAACAAAACATACATTTAATAGTACAATAAATTGTCGTTGAAAAGTTTTATTATATCATTTAACTGTTTAACACTTATATATTATAAAAAAAGGTAGATATAAAAATAATTCAAGAAATTATGAAGAAAAACCAAAATCCAAATTTAAAAATAGGAGATTAATGGCTAATTTCGGTCATAGACAAATATCAAAAGTGTTAATTAAATATTTAATTAAACTATATATTTTTTTAGCTCATCATCACGGATATAGTCCAATTCAAAGGATCAACTCTAATATTAAATGGGTCAAACCCCCTCTCAATTATAATTCCAGAGGATTAAATTGTATTCCAGCGTCAGAATTGATTTAACTACATTATTTATGCACACGCAAATTTGATTTTGAGGAGTTGGTAACACCTACGCCATCGATATTGATAAAGGTCATAGTCCTACTTACTTCACGATCACATGAAAACGACTTTCTAGAAAACGCGTTTTATTATTTTTTGTGTGGCAGTGATTAAAAAAAGTATTATTTATATGGTGAAGAATATAAGATGTCCTATTTTGTATCTATATATCATCGTTGTTGCAAACAATATTCGAGATGAAGCTATATGTTGTTTGAAATAAATGAAAATGAATCAATTCTGATTGGCAAAGGAGTTTGGAATTTGTATTTGGCCTGAAAGTCAAACGCAAGAAGAGATAAGGCTTTTGTAATCTTTTGAAAATTCTCGATGCTGGGGGATAAGGTTCTTTCTAGGGTGTATATATATATGATAAGACTAAATAACTTACGATTAATGATTTAATATAATAAATTTTATATAAGACTAAATAACTAAATAGAATTTATATATTATTTTATTATATATTATAAAATAATATATAATAAAATTTATATATTATTTTATTTTATAAAAATTAAAATAAAATTAATTATCTTAAAAATTATATTTATAGATTTGGATTATATTCCATCTATTTTCTTTTATAAGTAAATTTTATTTTTTAGATTTAATGAAAAAATGATGTATTTAAATTATATATAGACTAGATAAATCAATTATTTAATGAATCTAAAAAATAAAAGTTATCTATAAAAGAGAGTGGAGGGAGTACAATATTGTTGTCCATAAGTCTTTGAACTTTCTGTAAAAGGTCAACTGTTTTCTGATGATAGGAAACTAAAAATGTCAAAGGCAAATTGTATGAAATCATGTTGATTGTCGGAACACGTTTTTCATGTTTGACCACTTTATTCGAAGCAGCTTTGAGAGCTGCATGTCCCACAGTAAAATTACAAATTCCAATCAAGTTCACACAAGCATGTTTTACTCCTACCAACCCATACACCAGAATATTTGTTGGCCTAAGTGTCGATCTCCCCTCATATGGGTTAGTTAAAAAATTCATAGGTGCCTATCTTCATAGATACTCCGCCCTTCCTAAATATATCAAACATGACATCCGTAACAAGGTCATGCCGGTATTTGAAACATGAAAGCTCCCAATAGTGAATCATGTGTTCCCAAAATGTATTCAATTTGCGTTTCGACAAACAAGACAAATATGATCAATAGAAATAAAGGAAACATAAGGCAGTATCTTAGGATAGTGTGGTACTCCACCAATGACATATGTTTTGGTCTAATCTGTAACACCCTTCTAAAAACCCCCGCGAAAATACAATAATAATCAGAGTAATCATACAACAAGGATGTTACAATTAATAAAATAAATAAAACTCCAAGTCGGGCGTCATGCTTTATTAGGAATGATCCAAAAATATCAAAACATATGTTCAGCACAGCGGAAACTCATTCAACAATGTTATAAAACATCTCTAATAAAATCAACGGTACATAAACCAATAATGGAGAAACAGTGTATCACAAGCAACTCTAAGACTATCGTCCCCCAGTGTTACAAGATCAGAGCATGACCGACACAACCCAACATAACCGGATAAACTCTACGAGTCATCCTCACCGATCGCTTAGGCCGCAACTTCAATCTGAAATCATCAAAGTAAGGGTGAGACTACATCATAATTAAATAACATTATAAATCATCAGATATAAAATTTCATAAGCAATTATCTACCCTACTTAGCATATTCAGATTTATCAATTCATACCAATCACAAGCACAAGTCAAAAATATGCACCAATAACACCACACAATTATAACACCGGATTTCATCCTGACATGTCACAATTTATACAAAGACCATGCAGACTCTTATGCATGTGGTACCAAAATTCGTGAATCACATTCACAGGACTTCTCTCTTTGATACTGCCCTTTAGTCGCTCACACCCCACATGGGCACACGACTACTGCCTCATCGCTCACACCCCACATGGGCACACGATGACTACCTGCTAATCTCCGCACAATGGGAATTAGCCTTCCAATGCAAATGATTAATGAATGAATGCACACATGTCACATACTTATATCATCATCAATCCGATGCTTAACATCGCTTTATCACATCTTACCAATAACGTCACAACAAGTATGAACATGTATCATGCATCATTCAAAACAAATCAATCATCAACATTCATCAAAACACATGATAACAACATTTACCATGAATAACATCCATCTGCATCATCATTCATCAAACACATGATAACCATATTTGCCACGAACATTATCCATTTGCATAACAAGCAGAAGCAATCACATTATAACAACACACATCATTGCACATATTCAATTATGCAAACAACAATTCATTGCACCTCATCAACTATGCAAAACAAGAATAAACCACATTTGAAGAAAACGATACTTTTCAAAATAAAATCAAGTTATTGTTGTTTTCTTTATTTCATATGGTAGAGCATTCAATTTAAGGAACAACGTCCAAAACGACGTATAAAACGGACTTACGGTTTGAAAATTAGAAGCTTTTAAAGTTAGAACAGTTTTCAAAACGTGCTGCTGGAATTTGCACTGGAACCCGATTCGTCCCACATGGGAACCGGTTCCTGGACCCAAAAATGCCATTTTTAACATTCTAACACAGTGGAACCCGGTTCCTCCCACATGGGAACCGGTTCCCACGAACCCAGTAGCTGAAGAACATGATTTTTAAGACTTTTATGCATCCCAAACACATACCAACTCATACCATTACGAAATTGATCATCAATAACATCAAAATACTCCAAATACATGATTCTAATACACAAACAACAAACCATAACACCATGTAACAATACTACATCATCAATTGCAAGCAATTCATCAAATCATACATGTCAGTGTCGGTATTTCACAAAACCTAACATCCCAAATAGAGATTCTAATTCCTTAATTCAATCCTATCATCATCAAAATCATAATACTATATAATTAGAGTAATCACCCCTTACCTTAGCCAAATTCTTCATTTTGGTCCTCTTCCTCTTTGGTTCCTCTTTACGTTCCTCAGCTCTTCTCTTCAACTTCTCATTTTTCACGTTCTGACTCTTTTTCCTTATTTCCCTTATTTTATGAAAACATAAAATAGTTAGTAATGGGCTTACTCACTTAGCACCCCCATACTACTAACCTCACCATCCGACCCAATGGCCCTTAATCCATAATTCTACAATAATTCAACCAAACACCAAAATAATTCTAATTAATAATTTAATTTCCAATTAAATTAAAATTAGAAAATATGGGGTGTTACAACTCTCCCCCACTAAAAGAGTTTTCGTCCTCGAAAACATACTTCTAGTGAAAAGTTCCAGATAGGAGTCCTTCATCTGACTCTCCCGTTCTCAGTTAACACTTTCTTAGTCGAACCTCAAAATTCATCTGACATA
The DNA here is from genome assembly GCF_029867415.1 of Vicia villosa. Lineage (NCBI taxonomy): Eukaryota > Viridiplantae > Streptophyta > Magnoliopsida > Fabales > Fabaceae > Vicia > Vicia villosa. The sequence continues at coordinate 108,101,519 of NC_081181.1, read as the reverse complement.
ACCAACATAAGCATGCCTCATGCATTCAATCTCAGCTCTTACATCGCATTTGACCATCCCAAGGTGTACCACTCGCCATATCTCCCAAGGTTAACGACAATGGAGCGTCAAGGTGCGACTCATACAATACGCTCAATAACTGAGTAATATAATTACACAACCATGGTATGACCACACCCGATCAATACTGCAGTAAAGCATTCCGTCTACCGAACGTACCAACCTTAGACACACTTTTCCATATGAGCGCTGAAATAGTACTTACACTCTTCACCAACTGCTTCTTTCAAGAGCTCGATAATAACATTCCTATACCATTGAATTTCAACTATCTGACTCCTCTCAAGTCATACCAGAAATTAGCCAACACGTTATATTCCGCTTTTACTGCACTATTTTGATTACTCAATACAATCGTCATTACCAATTAGATTTCTCAGTTTTATCCAATTCCAACTCTCTTTACTCATTCATTCCAGAATCCTTCTTCATCATACATGGTACTAATCTACCATTTAGCAACACTTACTCGCAGTCAAAAACAAAGTCCTGATTTACTTCCTCTATTTAAACATTCTACCATCATAACGAGTACACACAAGTAATTATAATCACACTCATCAGCCTTAATATACCATTGCTTACAAAATAGCTCAAACCGAGTCTCGCTCTTCTCTAAGAATTAAATCAACTTCGTTCTTCATAGAGTATAATTCCTCATTATATATGGAAATCTACAATAATACCTTACAACAGTACAAAATTATTATAGCATCATATAGTATCAACTCATCGCCTTAACTTCGCTGAATACATACGCATCAACCACGTTCAACATAATAACATATTCATCATCTCGGCAATTAATCAAAAGGGTTATGATTCTCCGGCACAACATCCTTACATCTACTAGATCCTAATCCAACATATAAATCAATACATGTTCTCTATGTAGGCTCCTGACATATTAATTCCTCACTGCCCACGAGTAACACTCATAACACTACTCCACATCACACTTTCGCTGTGCGACTCTGATTACCCGTCTTAAGTAATTGTCCATTATATTGCACTTTTTCACATTAACATCTTCATAAGTTCACACAACATGGTGAGTGATTATTCTCACAGCTTAGTATCCATCATATCCTAAACCATTAAAGTAACAAACAAGCTCATCCTATCTATATGATTCCGTCTACTATCAACAAGAGATTAAGGGTGATCAAGTCCTCAATTTGTCAATAGATAGCCGACAACCATATTTAAGCATAAACCGTCGTTACTACATAATAGTGTCCTTTCCGAGTTTGCACTCGAACTCATTAACATCGTCATAGTCCAATAGTTCACTCTGAGTCTTTACAACTCGCACACTTCCCTCTCATTGGCTCTTGTCAGTGAGACACCAACGTCCAAACATTTTACACAATCCGCTTCGTAGTCACTTAGCATCACACAATTGTTAAGTACTTCCAAACTTCATAATCACTAGTATACTCGTACATTACTATTCATCTCGTTCCAAATTAAAATCCTCATCTTAGCAAAAGACCGCGACAACATTCATAACTCGAGGTTTTAATCTAAGTCCCATGACATCTTTCACGTCCAAGTATCATTCCACTCGCAATCTCAACAATTCTTCCTCACACCAATAGGTGTAAGAAATCCTCTACAATTCTCCTTCTATACATGTCGTTGCTTTGGCATCATAAATACGACTTCAACCGTACTAAAACTTATTTCACCTTTTCTACTAATTCACTCCTCACTAAAATCCATCGGTACTCAAATCGTATTTATTACCGAACATCTCATCAACTTATTCCTCAACAACATATTCTACTCAATTTTGTTTCAAACAATCACGGTAGTAGGCATTCCTATTCAACAAGTTTTGCGCTTCCTTAACCGACTTCAGAATATCTCCTCATAGGATCAAAAGTTATGGGTTTTTAAAGAAAAAACAATTTTCCAAAAACACACAGTAGAACCCGGTTCCTCCCACACAGGAACCGGTTCCTGGCTGCTTCCCATAACTCGTCTCTGATTTTTACTATGGGAAACCGGGTTGTCTCTATCTGGGAACCGGTTCCCAGCAACCCAAAATTCCCACGCCTTTTCTTTTATAATGGGAACACATTTCAAACAAGTTTTAAACATCAAATAACAACATATATCATGGTTATTAAGTCATCTTTGCAATACCCCAAACGACACTTAAATCAGACACTCGAATCTCAAGATATGAATTTTCCAATCGTTGTCCGAAATTGCAACACTGACGCCATGCAGCGACACCTTAAATGATATTTCCAAAACTCCTCAAAAGGTATACTTAATTCCTAAAATTGCTTCTCAAAAAACCTTTTAATTATTCCTTCAATCTGTTCAACTCTGACACTGACATCCCGTACCGTACTAACAAACAAGTCTAGTTCTAAGAGCACGCGTAACCGCAACTTCACTTCTTTCCAACATCATCCTGTCACAATTAAATATGTTACAGCTGCTGCAACCAATTTTATGACAAAGTTCATCTCTTTAGCTTTCCGACGCTTCAAACGGAACTTAAATCGGATGTCCAGAACTCAAATTATGAATTTTCGAAGTTCTGCAGCTATTCAGCAATTTTCCGGCGTTTTGCTTACGAAAATTTCACTCCAAAACTCATTCTCTTCAACTCGATCATATTCCAAACAGCCCCTTATCATATCTCTTCACTTCCAAACATTCTTATAACTTAAGCAACACATCCCATTGCCGAAGTGCGATTTCTGAAACATTACGACAACAATCCTCTTTGCAAACTTGCAACTGAACCTCTTCCGAGACGCACGGCTACTCAACTGACAACTTCGCAGCCCATCAGCAGAGCTGATACATTACAACTTCTTAATTTCCCTCTCCTACAAATAATCTTCAATTACCTCTAATCATTTTCCTTCCAGATGTTCCAACTTAGCTACCAATCGAGTCCCAATTCTAAGTCACCTTCATATCAGAAAACAACAAACTCCAACAACGCTTGCAGTGTTGCCAACAACAGCCTACTGAACCAATCGTCTTACAACTGAACATAACCGAGAATCAAAGCTTCTCCCCAACTTCGCTCAAACCAACCCCTGCAACAAAACAAACAAGTACCGACAGTGATCCACTCACATGACGCGTACCAAGGGCTAATACGCCGACAGTATTCAACTGTCGTGCAACTCAACAGACTCAACAATTGGCCGGACGGACCGACCTGCTCTGATACCACTATTGTAACACCCTTCTAAAAACCCCCGCGAAAATACAATAATAATCAGAGTAATCATACAACAAGGATGTTACAATTAATAAAATAAATAAAACTCCAAGTCGGGCGTCATGCTTTATTAGGAATGATCCAAAAATATCAAAACATATGTTCAGCACAGCGGAAACTCATTCAACAATGTTATAAAACATCTCTAATAAAATCAACGGTACATAAACCAATAATGGAGAAACAGTGTATCACAAGCAACTCTAAGACTATCGTCCCCCAGTGTTACAAGATCAGAGCATGACCGACACAACCCAACATAACCGGATAAACTCTACGAGTCATCCTCACCGATCGCTTAGGCCGCTACTTCAATCTGAAATCATCAAAGTAAGGGTGAGACTACATCATAATTAAATAACATTATAAATCATCAGATATAGAATTTCATAAGCAATTATCTACCCTACTTAGCATATTCAGATTTATCAATTCATACCAATCACAAGCACAAGTCAAAAATATGCACCAATAACACCACACAATTATAACACCGGATTTCATCCTGACATGTCACAATTTATACAAAGACCATGCAGACTCTTATGCATGTGGTACCAAAATTCATGAATCACATTCACAGGACTTCTCTCTTTGATACTGCCCTTTAGTCGCTCACACCCCACATGGGCACACGACTACTGCCTCATCGCTCACACCCCACATGGGCACACGATGACTACCTGCTAATCTCCGCACAATGGGAATTAGCCTTCCAATGCAAATGATTAATGAATGAATGCACACATGTCACATACTTATATCATCATCAATCCGATGTTAACATCGCTTTATTACATCTTACCAATAATGTCACAACAAGTATGTACACGTATCATGCATTATTCAAAATAAATCATTCATCAACATTCATCAAAACACATGATAACAACATTTACCATGAATAACATCCATCTGCATCACCATTCATCAAAACACATGATAACCATATTTGCCACGAACAACATCCATTTGCATAACAAGCAGAAGCAATCACATTATAACAACACACATCATTGCACATATTCAATTATGCAAACAACAATTCATTGCACCTTATCAACTATTCAAAACAAGAATAAACCACATTTGAAGAAAAAGATACTTTTCAAAATAAAATCAAGTTATTGTTGTTTTCTTTATTTCATATGGTAGAGCATTCAATTTAAGGAACAACGTCTAAAACGGCGTATAAAACGGACTTACGGTTTGAAAATTAGAAGCTTTTAAAGTTAGAACAGTTTTCAAAACGTGCTGCTGGAATTTGCACTGGAACCCGGTTCGTCCCACTTGGGAACCGGTTCCTGGACCCAAAAATGCCATTTTTAACATTCTAACACAGTGGAACCCGGTTCCTCCCACATGGGAGCCGGTTCCCACGAACCCAGTAGCTGAAAAACATGATTTTTAAGACTTTTATGCATCCCAAACACATACCAACTCATACCATTACGAAATTGATCATCAATAACATCAAAATACTCCAAATACATGATTCTAATACACAAATAACAAACCATAACACCATGTAACAATACTACATCATCAATTGCAAGCAATTCATCAAATCATACATGTCAGTGTCGGTATTTCACAAAACCTAACATCCCAAATAGAGATTCTAATTCCTTAATTCAATCCTATCATCATCAAAATCATAATACTATATAATTAGAGTAATCACCCCTTACCTTAGCCAAATTCTTCATTTTGGTCCTCTTCCTCTTTGGTTCCTCTTTACGTTCCTCAGCTCTTCTCTTCAACTTCTCATTTTTCACGTTCTGACTCTTTTTCCTTATTTCCCTTATTTTATGAAAACATAAAATAGTTAGTAATGGGCTTACTCACTTAGCACCCCCATACTACTAACCTCACCATCCGACCCAATGGCCCTTAATCCATAATTCTACAATAATTCAACCAAACACCAAAATAATTCTAATTAATAATTTAATTTCCAATTAAATTAAAATTAGAAAATATGGGGTGTTACATAATCCATCAATAGGAAAAGCAAAGAGAAAGCCCCGAGCATGTGCAACTTGCAAACAACCAAAAATAACTTTATGTTTTGTGGTCATGTCAAAGTTAACATTCATGTCCTTAATAGTTTTACTAAAAAGAGCACTAGTAAAACATGTTGTGCTTTAGGAAGAACATTGTCCTTGATAGTAAAACTGATAAGGTCAAAATTTAGAATCACAACTCTAAGGTCAAAAAACACTTTGGTAATACTCATGCAAGATCAAAGAAGAAGAAAAAGCTCACTCCGAGGATCCCTTAATTATAGTAGAAAATGCATTAGTTCAATGGCCCTTGAAGCTCACTTAATGGATAATCCCTCCAAGCAACTTTTTCCCCAACATCGGTCTTCCAATGTACGACGAGAACAAACCCTTGCAAAGTTTACTACCATCACATAAAGGCCAAAAGATATCAGTCTTATGAATATTCAATTCAAGACCTAACCCATGACCTGTCTCCCAAATGATATCAAGGGTTTTACTCACCTCATGTGAATCCACTATAATAGTCTCATTATTAAGATACTAGACATGAAGAAGAAGTTTACAACTGTCTCTAGCCTGATGAATGATTGCGTGTAACTAAGGTAATCCAAACCGGTGTACATATAGGTTCAAGATTTTATGATTAGATCGGGGTTGGACCTCGGTTGAACTGATATAAATAAATAAATATTTTATATATATATGATTAATAATGCACAAGAATAACTATATTTTCAAAATGGTATAACAATTTATACTTTAGTTTTTTTTATTTAGTTTCTCTACGTTAGTGTGTACAAGAGTGATTAGAGAAGGAAGAAGGAAATAAATCAAGCAATATTTTGATTCAAAACAAAGCTCTTTATAATGTTTTTAATAAATAAAAAGCAAAATTTTGCCTACCCTTAAATAACATCAAAACTCCCGGTTTTCTTGTTTTTGAACGGTTTTTAACCATTTTTCGATCTAAATCTCGTTTCTTTCACATGCCAATTTTCAGGTCCAAACAAATCGATTAGGATTTCAGTTCCCGGTCCAATCGGTTGAATGGACAAGTTAAGTTTTGATTACCATGGGTGTAACACAAGAGCAAAAAGGAGCAACCCTAACCGGTCACATTGTTGCACTTCAATGACTGGCATAATATGAGTATCCCCAAGATACAAACTTATTGCTTGGCTATAAAGAAACTCAATCCACCCAAAAATAGATGGACATCTCACCCTTACCTCGTGAAATAGGGATGATTGATCTACCATGAATTAATTGTATGAGAAAGCAAAATTAATTCATTAATTAGTAATTATGTATGTGTGTTTTACCAGCATTATTTTATGGTCATTTAACAAAATTAAAGTATGTGTTAATATTTTGCTTCATATAAATATAAGTTTTTTTAAATGATTGTCTTCCATGGCGGAACAAACAATGTGTTAAAAGGAACAAGCTTTTAGATGCAGAGCGGCAGTGAGAGCTTCTGGTGCAACAAAGCTAGGGGAATCTGTAAGGTTAATATTTCAACGTTTAGTTCAGTCAAGTGTTAGAGATGTAGTTTTGCTGGTGAGAATGAGATAATACCTATATCGAGTGCATAGAGAGGTTTAAATACGTCTTTTGGTCGAAACTATCTCAATATGATATAGTGTACAATCTAGAGAGTTATCTGATTGCATCCAATAATAGGAGATATTTTAGACGGTTGTGATCATGTATCTCGTGTCTTGGTGAAACTCCCTCTCTTCACCCTTATCACTTGGAGAGGTTCTGGATTCATGATTGGGCTTGCCTCTCTAGGCCATTGACCATCCAAAACATTTCCCCCCAAGTCCATGTCGTTTTTTAGCAGGGCGAAGACTAAGGTTGCTTGGCAACTCTCTTTCTTTGCCTTGTGCTCCTTGAGTGAGTCTTTTCTACGGGAGGGTGGGAATGGAAAAGTATAGTGAGTAGGAGTAGGTAGTCTAAGGAACATGGACATTAAATGTCATTCTTTTCACTGAAATGTTTCGTAATGTTATTCTTATGTGTGGCTTCAAATATCTAGTATAGGAAGTGGCGATGCTATTTAGAGTGCTCGAGTACACTTACGGGTCATTGCAATCGCAAGGATGATTTTACGATTGATTTCATCTTTTAAGCCTTCCTCTATTCCAAGCCCTAGATATTCCCATTTCATCTTCTTATATAAGGGTGACCTCTTATTATGAATGATTGTTTTTTACCATCTTGCGCAAACATGTCATTTCTTATGAATTCTTTTATGTTCTTTATTAGGTTACAACGATACTTGTTTGATTTGATCATCTTCATCTATTTCAATTTCCTCCATCATTTATAACTATCTAGGTGGTTTCTTCATTATCTTCTTTGCTTCTTATTTCAAATTCTCTCTAAGGTAATATCTCTTTCTTCCTTCATCCATTTATTGTTGTTCTTACTCTCTCTTAATTCATGGCCAACCTAGAAAATCTAAAGTTGAACTTTGTGGACTTATCAAGTGGAATGAACTAAATGATGTCTTTTCGTGCACTAGAGTTATTGATCCAAAGGTGATGGATGTGGTTTATCCAATGGTTACACCCCTTGGAAATGTTATATTGATTAGTGATATTTTCAATTTTAGAAGGACATCCAATGGGAGTAATGAATCTAGGGTCATTGGGGCCCTGAGGATCTAGAAGGGCCCGTGGAAAAGGATATGGGGTTTAACTCTTTTAGACTAGATATTAGGGAGGTTAGCCCTGGTTTTTATTCCCCTAAAGTATCCTTGGTGAACCTAGAAAGAGTTGAGAATTATCAGGATGACTTGGGGTTCGTGTTTATGCCAAGGCCCTTTGGGCTATGAATAGCAAGGTACCTAATGATGACAAGATCAAAGAGCATCTTGAATTTCGTGCATATTCTAGAATTTATGGTTGTGATTTTTCTTTATTAATAGTGAGGAAGAAATGGTACGAAGATGACAATAAAATATCAAACTTTTAGCTGACGATGATCAGTATCTTTTGATGGACGAGGAAGTACTTGGTCGTTCTCCGTATTAAAGTAGAATCTTTAAACTGACTAAATATCCCCATTGTGAAAGTTTTGAATCCAACCAAAAATTATATTTAGAGCATAATACAAAAGAACAAAGCTTTTAATTCAATTAGTAATTAATTAATTAGAGTTGGTTTTGTAAAATATTTATTTATTAATTAGAAGTTATGATACATACAACTGCACTACCTAGGAAGAGATATACTTTCTTTTGACTAGGAAGATGGATTGGAGATAAACCTTTTAAAGAAGAGTTTCTTGATGTGTTTGCTAAGACTGCAAATAAGTTTGGTAGAGTTTGTGAATTCCGTAAGAACGATCTAGGCATGTTGTTGGAGCGGTATAGCGGCAAGCAACAAAAGATTTGGAAGTATTCATCCGGGAATTATCGTGTCCACAGAGATTGGTGAGAAGAACTGCCGTTCGACTATCTCGCGTTCTAAGTTTCATGATTTGGGTGCGGAAAGGTAAATGCGGGAAAAGTAAATAAAAGCAGATAAACAATCTCAATAGTCTAAGAGAAATAGTTATGGAATTGCATTTCGTTCTACCCGTCGAATACTTAAATCTGAAGATCTATCACTCGACACTCACAATACGCATCAACATCACCGGGCATCACTCGTGATGCCACATCGGTGCCCATGTCTGCAACACCAACGAAAGCTCAACCGTACTATTCACATCAGCGATTTCTCCACCGACACAAACAACACGGAGGCATTAGACTCGATACCCACTAAGATTGTTAGTCCTAAATCCATGTCTGCAACCCAGAAACTAACAGTTATCATTCCTAATCAAGATCTATGGTGTCCATGTCTGCAACAACACAAATCCAGAGCATTTAAGCAAAAAGATCAAGAACAACAACAATGATGATTTGTAAAGCGAATATATAAACGATCCCAAGATCCACAAATATACATACAATAAGAGTAGAAACATACATACAACACCCACCATTGGAATGAAACAAAGGGAAGAGAGAAGATGAACCAGAAAGATATCACCGGTACAATGAAATCGAGACAAATCCATGATCAATCCACATGACGTCGCACCCAATGGTGTTTCCTAAACCTCTAAAACACCAAGAAAGGATCAGAGCTCAACTTGTCAAGAAGAGGTGATAAAAAACCTAGAAAGATATGTTTAAAACTATTTATACAAACTGAGTTACGCACAGCGCGCTCTCACTTATGTACCAAACCGCCCTAACGCGCGAAGCGCCCTAAAAACCGCGCGACGCACCCAAACTTCTGCCAGCTTATGTTCTTCAAACTCAAAGAGCGCGCGACGCGCCCTATAGCGCGTGAAGCACCCTGCACCAGAACAGCAGAATTATTTCCTTTTGCTCTCGCAGCCGTGTCTTCGACACTTTATTCCTCAAGGCTCCGAAAACGCAAGAATACCTACAAAAATACAAAAAAACTATCAAACGGTATAAAAGTGTATGAAAATACAAGTATTCGTAAAGTAAACGTAATTACACAAAAACGGGGGATTATTCAAACGGTATTAACAATTCGACAATTCGACATTTCAATTTGTTTGATATGCAATTAAAGGGTAAGATGAAGAAGAAGATCAGATGTGCTATTTGGCTAGTTGTTTTGTGGAGCATATGGAAGATGCAGAATGATTTTATTTAATGGTCTGATTCATAATTAAGAAGACATAATCAACAAGTGTATATTGTTTGCTTGGTATGCACAAAATTTGGACACAAAACATTCACATTTTGTTTCTTTTTATGATTGGTTTTGATACCCTACTTGAATGTTTTTGGTGCTTTTTGTTTGGACTTGTTGATTATTTCTTGTAAGGGTTGAGTACCCCTTTTACTTACAATAATATTATTTGTTTAACCAGAAAAAAATAAAATATATTAATAAATTAATGATTAAGATGAAGGAGGGAAGTAATAAGAAAATAGAGATTTCAATCCCCATCCATGGTATAAAAATATTATCATTGGTCAATTTAAAAAATATAATCATTCTAAGTGTCACATTGATGCTTTTTCTAAGAACTCCTTATTTTTCTCTAACCTACTACTATGCCCCACAACTATTACTGTTTTTCATCAACATATTCTCCTTATAAGAGCTTCCTGGTCTGCCCATCATATAAATTTGTAGTAGAAATAGATTTTTCATATTTGTACACTGGAAAATCTTTATTCTAGAAACTGCTTAATTGCCAAGACCAAATATATATTACCTAAGGTAGGGGTTATATGCATGGAAAAAACAAAACAAAACTCTTAGTACTAGTCAAAAACTAACTCCTTTCTCCTCATTACATATTTGCAATCAAGCATATAAATTGTGTATCATATTGTGCTTTGACCCAAAATTTTCAGAAATGAATGATCCCAAGTATGCCTATCCATACCCTGCACAAGGTAATTTCATCATCTTTCTTGTCTTCATATACAAATTAGATCTTATAGCTACTTACATATCATATGATAAATATTAAATACCAGATTTCTATCACATACCATGATTTAAGATTTCATCCTCTAAAACCAATATTTTTTAATTTTAGTATTTTTCTCTCATAATATGTGATTTATTTATTTTTTGAAAAAAAATATGATATGATTCATTGATGCCCCTTAATTTATTTTTCTGCATAAATATTTAATTTCTTCATAAATAAAAATAAATCATGTCCTAATTTTTGGGAAAGTTTATTGTTGATAGGGTATTATCAAGGTCCCCCAGTGATGGCACCACCTCAATATGCTGCTCCACAGCCCAGAAGACAGAGTGCTGGATTTCTTGAGGGATGGTCAGTTTGAATACATAGATTCATATTTTTTATCTTTTTTTTTTCATCATCAAAAGAAATAAAAAAAATTATATTTTAATTTTGTTTTGTTCAGCTTTTATTGATTTTTCTTTGTTTTTATGTGTTTCAGTTTTGCAGCTCTGTGTTGTTGTTGTCTCATAGATGAGTGTTGCTGCGACCCTTCAATCTTATGTATCTTCTGATCTTATGAAGTTTCTGCATCTAGAAAAATATAAATAAATTAAAAAGCTATTAGTTATTTATTGGTTTTAGTTTGTTTGAAATTTTTAATTGTATTATTGTAAATCTGGTTTTAATTTTTCAAATTGGCTATAAAAGTTATGTATCTTCGTGAATGGTTGTGTATGGCTTTGGCTAATATGGATAAGGATTTTCCTTATGCATCATGCATAAGCCTACATAAGTCATTGGATCATGTTTTTAATCCAGTATTGAGTATTGAGTATTGAGTATTGAATATTGAGTGGTGAGTATTGAGTATTGAGTAATAACAATTGATGTCTAGAATTTGATTCAATAATCAATAATAATTTATGCATTGATTAGTTGACCTATTTAATTTAATTAAAAAAATAATATTTTTGTTTTCAAATAGGTTGCATTTGAGTTTTAATTGTTATTTTTAATTAAGAAATAAAAGGTAAAAGAGTCAATTACATGTAGGAAACTCCTAAAATACAACACTCCTCTTTCAAAGGAGGTACCATTAACATTTTCTACAAACTCTTTTGCAATACAATTCTCGAGTTGGGTGACAGAAATTTCTTGAGGCACATGGGCAGTCTCTAGAAACTTCATCATAGCTTTGGCGTGAGTCTTGGAATAACTTAGGAGTGACAACATAGAGATCTTGGAAAGAGTATGCCCCATCTGTTCAACAATGTCATAATCACTCTTGCGGATGATCTTCAAGAACTTATTGGTTTCAATTCAGGAGATGGATTTTCAGTAACAGTCTCAACTGGTGTCTGGATGGGTCCATGCAACGGTCCTTTGCCTCGGGTATCAGTATTCTGATTAGGAGTAGGGGTACCAGCAGGTGCAGCATTGTTTGGAGAGATTTCTGGAGAAAACACTCTTCCGCTTCTTGTCACTTTACTAGTTCCAGCAATATTACCCACATCAGGATTAACGTCTTCAACGACCTTGTCGAATACAAGCTCTTGTTTAACCCCCTGAATATAGACCTCAGCACCATAGTTCTATGGGATAGCCTTATCAGAAGAATATGGAATTGGACTAGGCTTAGTGATGATCACAGGAGCCACACGGGGTTCAACAGAAATTTTGAATGGAGCCTTAGTTGGGATCTTCAGTGGAGCCTTGGAAATCACTGATACATCTTCAATCTTTAAGCCACGGGAGAAACCTTCGCACAAATTCTCTATAGAAGGAATCTTTTCAAAACTGATAGTACCACGATCCATCCAGCCTTGAATTCCTCTTTTCAGGTTCTCACAACCATTGGGTTGGGATGCACAATAATAACAACCTGGGTCGCATCCCAGAAATAAACCAGCTTGTAGAAGCTTTCTCTTGATATCCGAGAGAGGAGTTGACAAATCTCTCACATCATAGACATGGATTGTGTCCATGATAGCATTAACGGTTTTGTCATGTTTTGGCATAGGGGCAGTAATAACATTCGGAGTTTCTAGAGGTTCGAACTCGATTTCGCCGGCATCTATCATGTCTTGAATCTTATTTTTCAATGCCCAACAGTTATCAGCATGGTGTCCAGGACAATTGGAGTGGTACACACATTTTGCATTAGGATCATAGTTTGGAGATGTAGGAGTGACATTCTTCGGAGGATCTCTTACAGTGATCAAATTGGCCTTCAATAGATGTTGCAGGGCTTGAGACAAAGGCATATTAATCGGGGTAAATTGTCTTCTCGGTCTGTCTGTCTTACGCTGATACCCTTGTCTAGGGGTTTGCTGAGGTGTTGGTGTAGAGATTAGAACGGCCTCAACAGAATGATTCTGATCATTCTTATTACGGCCCCTCTGACTATGAACATCATTAGACTCATTTCTTCCATGGTATGACTTCTTTGCAGTACCAGAGGTGGATCCTACTTGAATCTTCCCACTTCGAATACCACTCTCAACACGTTCTCCAGTCAGTATGAGATCAGTGAAACCGGATGAGGAACTACCCAGCAAGTGACTATAGAACGGCCCAGTTAGTGTACCCATGAACATGTTCACCAATTCTCTATCAGTCAAGGAAGGTTGAACTCTTCCAACTAGATATCTCCACTTTTGAGCGTACTCCTTGAAACTTTCTTTAGGCCCCATAGACATGCTTTGCAGTTGCATGCGAGTTGGTGCAAGGTCATCATTATATTGATATTGCTTGTAGAAAGAAGTAGCCATATCCTCCCAGGTGCGAATGCTGGCACTCTCCAACTGATAGTACCATTCCAGTTGAGTCTTAGACAGACTCTCTTGGAAGAAATGAATCCACAGTCTCTTGTCTTTAGTATGAGGTTGGATCTTCCTCACATACGATCTCAGATGCATCTTAGGGAAAGATACTCCATCATACTTAGCAAAGGTTGGAGTCTTGAACTTTGGAGGAATGATGACTCCAGGAATGAGCTCCAGCTCCTCAAAATCCAGCCCAGGTACCTTTTGAATTTCCATATTTCTCAACCGTTCCTCTAGTAGCCTGTACTTCTCATCAGCATAGTCTTCTTCATGGAAATAGCCTTATTCATTATCACCTTGATTAGTAGAGCTTACGTTACGTCCGGCGTTGGTCTTGATACTAGCATCATCATCTTCTTTTTCATCGTCTTTGGGAATTTCAGCTTCTTCAACCTTTTTGAGAGGGCCTTTGAATCTTCTTCCCAGATTGAGAACACCTACCGGTTTCTTAGCCTTCTTCTTCTTCTTAGTCAAGAGAGACTTCAACTCGTCTTGCCCCTTGGACAAATTCAGGATCAAAGCTTGGAACTCAGCATTCTGAGCTTGGATATTTTTGAATGATTGTTCAAGATCCATTTTCTCACTGAAATAAACAGCGGAAAGATGAGATATTTGCTTTATAAAACCTGTGATGTAATGTTTATGAATGGTATGATTATGTGTATGCAATGTTTTCAAGGAGTTTAAAGGCTTTTTAACACATCTAAAAAAAGAAAATAGAAGCAAAATAAATTAATAACTCAACGGAAAACCAATATATTATAAGCTTTATAGTTACATCAAAAGGTACTGAAGATAATAATAAAATAATAAAAAATAAAATAAAAAGAAATCAATCTTCACGCCGGAGCTTCCTTTTCAAACTCCAGATCTCTTCCTTATGAGCTTTGATCATTTCGTTCCTTTCCTGAACAAGCATATCAATCTCTTGTTCCCATGAGTGTATTTGTTCTGAAGAGATAAAATCTCCGATCTTCCATTTACGGGAGAAATAGTCAAGCATACTGTCTCGCTCTTTAGCATCAGCCACTAACACTGCTTTTTCAGCCTCAACCTCACGTAAGCGCCTTTCAAGATTAGCTTTTTCTTGCCTTAAGCAAGCAATAATGGTAGCAAGGTCTTCTTCCGGAGCGGGTACATAAGGCTCCACCTCTACAGGAATGACTAGAGGAGTAATCCTAGGAACTACAGGTGTGTCAGATGGATATGGTATTCCAAACTCAACGACTCGATCGTAAATCCATCTAAAATAGAGGTCTGAAGGAGTATAGTTTCTTAATTCCAAATCTCTTAGACCCACCTTTTTTACTTCGTACCAAGCTTTAATGAATCAGCCCTTTTTTCCGGTTGTATCGGAATCGTAGTCGAAGTTTTCCACACTAAGATATATGGAACGTGGCCTATCTTTCAAAGCAATACCAAACTGATGTCGAGCAAGGATAGGATTGTAAGTGATTCCCCCTCGGGTACCAAGAAGAGGCACATTAGGGTATCCTCCACAACGATCAAATAACTGGATTCCCTCGAACTCTTTTTGATGCCAAATGATGTCGTCATAAGAAAGCTTCATAATTCTCTGAATCCAAGTCAAACCTTCTTCATTCCTTATTACAGATCGAGACAAGTGCGAAATAAACCACTTGTGCAGAAGAGGAATACATCCAAGAACGCAACCTTGTATTTTTGATACTCTAGCATTGATGGAATGCAATAAATCACCAAGTAGAGTGGGAACAAGATTCTTGCTAAGGAAGATCTTAATAGCAGCCCTATCAACAAATTTGTCGCAATGGTGAAACAAAACTTGTCCATATATCAACAACGTTAGAACACTTTCCAAAGCATCCATGCTTAAGGCTTTAGCAAAATTTTTTGCCTTCTCGTATAAGAAGTCCACAGGTATCCCAGAATAGTCTCTTCTATTAATCCAAACCTTGTTAATTTCTACCCTTGGTAAGTGTAAAGCAGCAACAATGTCGTCCAACATAGGACCTCCTTCCTCACCAGTGTAAGGAATTTGATCAGGTATGGGGATGTCCATTATGTGAGAAAACTCTTCCAATGGTTGTACCAGTTGAAAATATTTATAAGTAAAAGAATGGAGAAGAGGATCATAGAACTGCATCATGGAATTGAGGAGAGCTTCATCCACTTTGGTTCGCATCAGACTAATCAGTCTGTTGAGAGGCTCGGTGAGGACGAGAGAACCAGTAATATCATCACATAAGAGCTTTAGTGTAGTAGGTACTTTCTTGAAGTTGAGAAAGAAATGCTTACGGACTAGGATTTCCATTTTCAAATAACCTACAAAACAAAGTATGGTTAAAAAACCTTTTTTCTCCTTGAAATGGGTTAGTCATGTTATGAATGCAAGTATGCATGATGCATCACAGAAAAACAAATCCACAGAAATCACATAATTTTTTGGCTTAAGGCTTGCATGGAGTATGATCAGGTGCCCTTCCCAAAGGTACTTCTATGGATAAGATGAAATCAGCAACGGGTTTTACCAGTTATTCAGAATTGTCAGCCCTTCTAAAGCACCCTCGGACATGATGCATTTGCACCATGCAATGATACTTTAATAGAGAACCTATCTGAATTGTAGTATCGGGTAGCGACTAGGTTCTCAACATTTGTCAAGAGTAGTCCCCCCACTACGTTCCTAAAGGCCAAGATGGGTTAAAGGTGACTAAATGTCCTTGAGCTCTGGCGCACCCACAGGAACATACATAGACCTCCCTCATTTGAGAAAGGTGTGCATATAGCTATGGAGTCCTAACTCAAGCGTGAACTTCATATTGACTCATCTCCCACATATGTGAAAGAGGTCGCCATAACTATGCCACTCCTATCTTAAGTGTACTTGAATTCGGGTATAGGATTCGTCCTTCATTTATTTCCCAAAGTGTCCCTGAAAAATAAAGCAAGCAAAGAAAACAATAGAAAACATTTAAGTGATTCTAAACTTTTAAGGTAACCCCTCTTTTATTTAAAAAATCCCCAGCAGAGTCGCTAGTTCTGTAATACGGTGAACTGACTTTATTGAAATGCACAGAAAGCAAGAGTCGCCACCGACTTTTATTTTATCCAATTTAATGAAAGGCTAAAAGAATAGAAAAAAAAACCTTTTTAAAAGAAACTTGAGTTCGGGGGGTAATTTATACAAAGGGAATGTGTAAGGCACCTTTTGTATCCATGGTTTTCCATGGGCTCTTAATTGCTTTTCTCTTTTGTAACCAAAAGTTTATAAATGTATAGATGAAGAAATAAGGACTTTAGCTCGTAAATGAGCGTAGCCTTTTTGAAGTTTTTTTTTAGAAAAAGGGTAGAAAAAGAATTTAAACCCGAGCAAGCAATTAAGGGCAAATTACCTTGACATTGTAAAAAAGTTCTTTTAGCCTTTCAGGGCTATCCATACCATAGGAAGGTAGGAAGTCCTTTTATTGGAGGTTGAAGGGTCGTCGAAATTATCGTTCGCCATAAGACTGTCCCTGCCATAAGGGGGCATGTAGTCTAAGGGAAAGATCAGAATAGTCATCATTGTTATGCAACCAGAGGACACTTCAGCATATCGTAGGCAACTTCGAGGGACAAGATCATATAATCGAACCGAAGGCAACATCATTGGGACTTATGATCTTTTTGTGACGAGAATGAACTGAGGGCAACATTGTTGAGGCGTCCTCGTATTCGAGGGTCTTGACTATTCTGCACTGAAAAAAGGCAACAGGCAACAGGCAGCAAGAGAGGTTACCATAAAAGGTGTGTGGGTGCACAATCACATGATTTAATTCAAGCAATGATCTTATAATTAGTTATCCTAAGTTCAATTCGAGGTTTTCATGCCATAAAATTACTAACCACGCAGTTGTAATAACAATTTAAGTGCCTTCAAGGCCAAACAATACAACCAGGAGTAGTTACAAAATAAACCATGAGGACGGGAAAAAAAGCAATAAAATAAACCCCAACAGAGCAAAAGGTTTAACAAAAGTAATAATTAAAGAAAAAATTAAAAAGGAACGAATTTTAGGGTTACCGAAGGTTCGAGCTTTGACTGGTTGGTTAACCCTGAAAATTGGCAAAGGAAGAATAAACAAAAGGGTGAGTGTAGGAGGAATTCATTAACAGATGAAGTAAACCCTAATTTAACTATAAGGCAAAAATTAAAAACAAAATTATGTTTAAATAAAAATAATTAGAACTTAGCTTTTCGATTGGCATGACGCGTGACCGGAAGAACCCTGAGGGTAACCCTGAAAAAACGGCACAAAGAAAAGGAAATTTTTTTTAGTGTAGGAATGATCTAATGACAAACCTCACAAACCCTGATTTAGGGCACAAGTTAACCATGGTTAACAGAATAAATAAAAACCAAATTAATTAATTATTGGTTTTCAACCTAATTAATTAAATCGGCAAAAATAGATTTTCGATTAAATTACCTAACCCTAATACGCATTTTAATCAATTAATAAAAACCTTGATAATTAATTAAATAATTAAACAATTAAATTAATTTAAACATTTAATTATTTAAATCAAATAAATTTATTATTAACAATTAAAATAAATATTTTTATTTTTAATGTTTTTATGAAACAAAGAAATTTTAGAATAATTTTTATTAAAAGGGAATATTTAAATGAGTTTTTTTAAATAA
Source organism: Vicia villosa (assembly GCF_029867415.1). Classification (NCBI taxonomy): domain Eukaryota; kingdom Viridiplantae; phylum Streptophyta; class Magnoliopsida; order Fabales; family Fabaceae; genus Vicia; species Vicia villosa. The sequence continues at coordinate 108,083,234 of NC_081181.1, read as the reverse complement.
ATATAAATAAATAAACAACATATATAAATAAATAAAGAAAATAAGTTATATAATTAAAAGTAAAAAAAATTGGAAAATCTTAGCTGTAATCCAGTGTTGCGCATGGCTAAAGATCCTTGGTGGACTGGCAGGATGATGAGCGTTGGATCTTGGGACGGATGGATCCATTGGCTGAGATTGATAGAGTACACAACGTGTACGTGGGCACGAGCACGTGGGATCCATTAATTTAAACCATCTGACGCGCGCGCATGAGACCCAATGAAACAACGCCAACTCATCATCTTCTTCACGGAATCCCTGCAACATGGTTTTTACAGCGCTCTTTTCATGAAAGCTGTAAAAACCTCCACCTTTTACACAAATCCCAAAACACCCAAAACGACACAAAAATTTGGCACGACCACCTTATTAGGATCGTCCAGTGTACCTGAACACGATCATGACCCGGATTTTGCCTAATTTTGGCTTAAACAAAAAGCCCCAAATCAAAGCTCTAAACCCTAATTATGGTATCCGGTTAAAACACGCATAAACACTTAACTAAATTTCCAGAAACCGTCAAAGCATCGATGTAAACATGATTATGCAAACAAAATCCAGTTAGGATGCATGAATGATTGAGATCGAAGGTTTTTTAGAAAAATGCAAACCGTGGGGTACTGCGCGCGATTCTGGAAGTATTGCTTGTCGAGAATGGTCTGGTTAGCTTCAGAATTACCCAGGGAGTGTATTAGAATCAATGAAATACCCTGAATTGACCTGCAACTAAGAGTTCAGTTTTGAAATTTTCTTGAATTCTTAGAATTCGAGTTAGGGCTCTTTGAAGTAATGAAAAACGTCCCCCTAGGGTTTAGAATGAATATGTATTTATAGGAGATGGTTTTAGGTCAACTATTATGGGATGAATCTCTTTGAATCCTTGATTTCAATCTTTGAAAATTTGATTGAAAAATTGTTTCTAATCTTTCTATTTTTGGCCTTGATTGATCTTTCTTGCACCTCAAGCCATGTGAACGAAATTTGAATGATTGTATGAGGATATTTAATATATATTTGGCTTAGAATCAAAGCAAAACCATATCTTCCATTTAACTTACTATTTTATATAATTAAATTATGATTTAAATGAATAAAAACCATAAAATAATCAATAAAAATAATAAAAAATAGAAAGATACTTTTTTGGGACGTGCATGGACTTAAGACAAAGATTATATGAAAATAATGCAAGCCCATTTGGGAAGTTTTTGAGTTTTGGGCTTTTTTTCCCTTCATGCACACCCTTGAAAATTGGTGAACTTGTGCACCTTGCCATTTCTTCATATTTCAACATTTTTTCAAGGTCTTGGACTTTTTAGAAACCTTGAGGAGTCCTCTAACCAATGTCTTTGATCCCATGTCAAAATAATTTTCCATGCTCCTTGTATGTTCTTTTTAAGAAGATGACTTTTGGTTGACTTTCAAAAGGACCTATAATGTTTTGAGTCATATCTCTCAAATGAAGCATTTTTGGACTTGGCTTGTGATATACAAACTTGTAGGTAATTCAATTTCCTTAAAAATGAGCTTTGGATGAGGAATTTCTGATATTCCATGTAGAAGTTATGGCTGGTCAAAGTTCAGTTGACCTTCTCCGATGAAAACCCTGATTTAGAAACTTAGGTTTTTGATGATTTCCGAGCTTTTCTTGATGAATCATGATCAATACTTGATCAAATTATGGATGATACTTCAAAATAAGGTTGTTGACAAAAAATCAGGAGTTTTGACTGTACTTTGACCATAGTTGACTTTTAGGTCAAACTAGTCGACTGTTGACTTTCTGAGCAATTGATTGAGCAATCCTTTGAATTGAAGCTTGTATTTTTCCATAGAGATGATTTGAAACATCATAAGCCATATGAGATCCATTGGAGATTTTGATTCATTGATTTCTTCAGGGAAGTCACAACCGTAGTTCATTGAGCCCTTGTCTAGGAGTGTGTGTCTTTGAGTCTTGAACTTTAGTATGAGCTTGAATAGGGAAATGAGATGGGCAAATTTTGGGGTACGACACACCCTACACCAGAACTTTATTCTTTATTACAAACATGCGCTCGTAACCGTGTCTTCAACACTTTATTCCTCAAGGCTCTGAATACGCAAGAATATCTAGAAAAAGATACAAACACTATCAAACGGTACATATTTACACGGAAACGTAACAAAATACAAAGTATACGAAATTACACAAAACAAGGAATTATTGAAATGGTATTAACAAAAATTATCGATAAGTTCCAGTATTTAAATACACAAAATAACAACATTTTGGCACTTATCAAACTCTCCCCAACTTGAATTTTTTTGTCCTCAAACAAGGCCAAACACTCAAATTGCAAAAGTAAAAATACAATGAATTAAGAATTAACAAGATTTGGAAAAATGAAACAATTGTACGATTCAACAAAAACGTACGAACAAAGTAAATACTTACCACAATCCTACAAAGAAAACATGAAAACAAAACTAATACTAAAAATAAATATCATGCAAAACATTTTAAACAAAACAAGCTCAATCACAAATCACGCCTAGCAAAAATTCATCGGTAGATGAAAAACACCAAAAGGTGAGGACTTTAACACACACCCAACAATCTTGAAAACAAAAGAGAAAATTACACATTCATCAAAAAATCGCATTGAAAATGCAACAACAAGAATCATAAGGGCTTTCAAGGTTGTAATGTGGCTCGGTTAACAAACAAGGAATAAGTCCTAAAGCTAATCGAAACAAAAACTTTCCCAAACCTAAGGGTGTAATTACTTCCACAAAGTTTCAAACAATATAATTTCAATCCAACCTTCTTTTTCATCACAAGTTGTCAAACCAAACACAAAACTTATTAACACAATTTTATTTCACTACTCTTTTTTATTTTTCTTTCTCAAACTTTTCTCTCTTTTCTTTCTTTTTCACATTTTTCTTCTTTTCTTTTCTTTTTCTTTTCATAACCTCATAGCAACCACAATATAAATGAACAACATATTCCTCTCCCCAACTTGAATTCAACCACAACATAATATGAATACTCCATACTTTCTAAGGTAAGGCAAAAATTCAAACTATCAATCATAGATGAGGCTTTAAGAAAAACGATAATCAAAATCCATCAAAAAGGTGAACTATGTCTCAAGTTCAAAAACAAAATGGACAATGACAAAAAGGCTCAAATGGGTTACGAATGGTCACACTCTCACAAGGTGAATTGGCATATGGCTATTGTAGTTGTGCTCTAAATAAAACAAATGCCTTGATCACTTTCGTGCATTCACGAAATCAATACAAATAACAAATTAAACATAATAATATCCAATTAAAATAAGAAACATCGGTCACTCGCATATATACACAATGAAAAGCTTCCTCACATTTATAGGTAAAAAGGGAAAACTAATTGTGATTCAAGTCAAGAGCAAGTTATGCAAAAAGAATGAATGATATGAATTTTGTACAGATGAAAAGTCTCCTAAACATGATATGCTATAGAAACCGATAAACGAGTACCTTGCTACGTACAACTTTGATTAATATCATAACCGTACAATTGGCATGTTGAATGAATCAAAATTGGAGAATTACCAAATGCAACTCCAGGTAATTGAGCCAACATTTGAGTCTAAACTCAAACAAAAGAATTAAAAATAAAACTATAAAATACTACACTATAAAGCCTTGGTGTAAGTGGGAAAAGGCTAGACAAGCGAACCATTACAAAGAATTCATTGGCCAAAAGTTACAGGGCGCGCGACGCGCGCTACACCTGAAAATTAAAAACAGTCCAGAAAACCAGAATTTCTAGTCCAGCCTTCCCTTAACACCTACACATCTCATTTACAGAAAAATAAAACAAAAACATAAATCGTTGGGGTGCCTCCCAACAAGCCTTTGTTTTACGTTGTTATCTCGACACCTTTATTATGCACGATAGTAACTTCCTCCATGACACGCCAATGCTTTCATCTCAAACGCACCTAAAGAAAGTGTCCTGACCAAACACTTAATAAATGAATCAAAAGCAAAAGTATCTACAAGTACGTGTAAAAACAAAAATACATAAAATGTAATATTTACAAAATCCTTAATTGGCTAAACAAATTGAAAAGTGAAGATTTAGAATTTACGAACTATCCGAGTTCAATTTGTTCATCCAACTTCATCCTGCTAAAGAATAAAAGTGAAAAGGAACAAAAATAAACTCACAAACATGTACAAGTATGAAAACATAAACATGATATTAATAGACAAAAATAAAAAGTATGAGAATATGCACAAAATATATGATATGGACGTATTTACGAAACCTAAAACGCGAAACCATTACAATGCGATTAATCTCAAAACCAATCTCCAGCAACGGTGCCATTTTGTTGAAGCGGTAAAGCGGAAAGCAAAAAGTAATATGTATATTATTACTGTGTGATATAGGCTATATCGTATCGCAGTCCATAGAGATTGGTAGAGAAAAACTTCCGTTCAACGTTCTCGTGTTCTAAGTTTGGTTTTGTGTTACGGAAAGTAAAATGCGAGAAAAGTAAATAAAGCAAATAAACAATCAATTGCAGCTCAAAAGAATTCAATATGGAATCGTATTTCATTAAACCCATTGAATACTTAAACTTGAAGATATATCCAAACAAACTCATAATACGCATCAAAATCACCAAGCATCGCTCGAGATATACCACATCAATGTCCATTTTTGCAACACCGACGAGAGTTCAACCGTATTGCTTACATCATTGATTTCTCCACCAACACAAACAACACGAAGACAATAAACTCTGATACCCATTATGATTATTAGCCCTAAATATATGTCTAGAGTTTAGAAACTAATAGATATCATCCTTAATCAAGATCTATGATGTCCATTTCTACAACAACACAAATTCAAAGCATTTAAGCAAAAATATCAAGAACAACAACAATAATGATTTGTAAAGAAAATATATAAACGATCCCTAGATCAATAAATGTACATACAAGAGAGGAAAAATATACATACAAACCCCCCATTGGAATGGGTTACGAGGATGAAGAAGAATAAATGGAAACTTGTCGAGCTTTCGGCACAATCAGAGACCACTCGCGTTCAACCGACATGATGAACCACCCAATAGTGTTTCTTGAACCTCTAAACTACAAAGAATGGATTAGAGCTTAACTTTGTCTAAGAAGAAATGATAAAACCTAACAAAAGATGTTCTAAAACTATTTATAGAAAACTGAAATCGCAGAGCGCGCGATGCACTATATAGCGCGCGATACGCCCACTCACTAAATGTACCAAACCACCCTAGAGCGTGCGATGCGCTCCAAGAGCGCGTGACGCACCCTCGAGACTTCCAGAATTTATTATTTTGCTCCCAGGCCGCGCGATGCGCCTTACACCTAAAATTTATTCTTTATTCTAAACATGCGCTCGCAACTGTGTCTTTGACACTTTATTCCTCAAGGCTCCAAATACACCAAAATACCTACAAAAAGATACAAAAATAATCAGACAGTACATATTTACTCAGAAACGTAACAAAACACAAAGTATACGAAATTACACAAAAACGAGGAATTATTCAAAATGGTATTAACAAAAAGTATCAATAAGTGCCACTATTTATATACATAAAATAACAACATTTTGTCACTTATCAAGTATAATAAAACAAAAGTTTGAAGGAATATTTGTTTATAATAAAGTGCTTCTACACAAGCAATAGTAAACTCAATTAAGTACATAAGAAGATCCTAATACACACTAAGAATATTACATTGTATTGTAGCTTGATGTGTGGTCTTCTGTTCTTCAAGTAGCTTCTTACAGACAACAGTCTAGAACTCTTGAACTTCTAACGTCTTCTTCTTCATAAGCTTCTGATAGCTTGGTTGAATTTGATGAACATTAGAAGGAAGAACGTCTTCAACTTGGATCTTTTGAGAAAATATCGGACAACAGCCCATGTTCTCTTTTCTTCAGAGATCATTTAGTAACTAACAACATGATTCAAAATCCATAGGGAGGTAGTTGTTCTTGTTGTTATAAATTGATGGTTTGGTTGTGTTCTAGTGACGGCAACACTAACAGCAGCATTATTTCTCTTCAGAACATCTTCATCTTAAATAGCAAAGGGAAATAGAACGGTTGAAGAAATAGCCGTTGAAAAACAGCTAGCTATGGATGAAGAGTCGTTACACAATGATATTGAGAAGTATAGCCATGTCTTTCCTTTTTCCATAAAGCACGCTAAAGGAGAGATAGTGGTATAAAGCATTTATGTACGTTGTAATTTATCATTGCTAATGGTAACATTTGTATTCTCAATTTCAGAGGCTTCTGATGGTAGTTTATTTGAAGCATGAGTAGAGGAGTGAAACCATATTCTGATCAGGTCTTCAGTCTTCGGAATTTGTCTACTTCGGAACTTTATCTTCAAAACTGCAACCTTTATCTCTAGAACTTATTATTCAGAACTTCAAGTCTTCAGAGTCTTCAGAATCATGTCTTCAGAGTCTTCAGCACATGGTTTACAGAATTCATTTGTCTCTAGGCGCAAAATCTTCAGAAGATTATACATTCATAATCTCCACTGGCTTATGAGTCAGGATCGCTTATCATAACAAACTCTATAGGATCATCGTAATAGCAATATCAGATATCCTATGATCTTTCCGATTGTGATCAGATACATAAGCATACTTGCTTCTCCAAAATGTTTGCGACTTGTGTTACACATAGTAACTCGCATATGATCTTCAAAATTCATCTTGATGGTGTTTGTTTGATTTGATAGCTTTGATGAACACCCTTCAGAACACAAATAATTCTTTTCAGAAATATTCCATTGTTATCATCAAAACACATAGACGTATTGCAGAACCAAATCTTATTCTTACAATCTCCCCTTTTTTGATGATGACAAAACTATGTATTTTGATAGAACATTTGAAATAGGGTAATCATAAGATGTAACATGTTCAGAGTTTATAGCAACAACTCCCCCTGAATGTGTTAACCCACAAAGCTTAATTTAAGCTTGTTCAGAGGCTTTCTTTGATCCCAAGACTCACAAAATTAGAAGTTTTTAGTTTTTCAGAACATAGATGGTCTAACAGATAATAAGCCTTTAGCATCTAGACTTGTTCAACTGAACTGAAGTCTTCAAATCTTCAGAGCTTGTTTTCTTTTAGACATCAGGACCACAACATCATAACCTTTAGTTATCGGTCAGCTACAGTTCATCAGAAGTTGTGTAGCACAGAAACATATCTTGGTAGCTTCTGATATTTTTGGCCACGCCTTTTATCAGAAGAAAACATTGTCTTCATATGAGAAAATTCCCCCCTGAGTTTCAGACTTCGTGAAGACGAAACACCATTTCTTTTGGTCCTTCTAAAGTATCAGTAGGGACGTCAATGGGGCGGGGCGGGTGGGGCGGGGGATACATTCTCATCACGATCCCCACCCTCAAATCTAGTCCCCATCCCTGCTTCAGAATCCTGCTACGAGGGAATTTTATCTCCCATAACCGTGCCCGCGGATCCCCACGAATTCCCAAGGTTCATGCGAAGATCCATAAATTTGATTTTAAACCAAATTAATAGTAAAAGCTTCAAAAACTAACCACAAGAAATTTAGAAATTATTCCTCTATGGTAAATATATTGTTTTAACAATATTTAATCTATAATATTGAGTGTCATGACCACCAAAATATCAAACTAAAAATATTGAAATAATCATTTAGATCTCACTCATTTACTAACAATACATATATATTTTAAATTTGTGTATAAGATTAATTATATAAAATGACAAATAAACTTACATAATAATTTAAAATCATATATAAGTTAAGGACATTATGCTATTTTAGGTGGGGCGGGGACTCCACGAGGCGTGGGATATTTACGCCACCCCGTCCCCGAAGTGCCTTCGAGGAGACTTTGTTCCCCATCCCCGTCCTCGTGGGGGTGAAATTCTCCGCCTTTTGAGCCCCAAACAGGGAATCCCCATGGGGATCCCCGCTAACGAAGGCAAGTTGACATCCCTGAGTATCAGATTTTGTCTTGTCAAAGCTTCTTCAGTTCTTCTTATTTTTATCTTCATACATCTTTTGAACATAATCAGGACAAGTTTAACTTTTAGAGGTTTGCAACTTCTGAACAGTGTTGGGTTTATCTGATTTTGTGAAGCTTGAGATATATGACCTGTCTCAGAATGCCTAGTGAACTTATGATCAACCTTCAATACTTGAAATCCTAGCTCTTGAGATCCCTTGAGAAACCTTGGAATGAATGATAAACTTAGGTTTCGGGGGGATAACCATGATGATGATAATTCAACCTTGCATTTCTTTGAGTTCCATATCCTTCTCTTTGAATGGGGAAAACCAAAATAACAAGAAAACCCTTGATCACATGCCAAGTTTATTGATTAATGATATATGATATACAAAATGACCTAGAGGGGGTATGTAGATGAAAGGAGAAGCCTAATCCAGAAAATTTGATATGGGTAGGACAAATTTGGGTATGACACACATGATTTGAATAACACACCTCATTTTAGCCACTACCCAACTTGATTCGAATCACATTTTTACATGACTCGAATCACACAGTTGAGAAGAAGAGGACTTGATTCAAATCATGGGGAAACGTAAAGCTTTTCTTTATGAGATAATGTTTCACTCTACATGCTCATTTGACTCAAATCATGAAATGTTCTTGACTAGAATCTAACTAACTTTTTCCATCCATTTTTGTGATTAATCTCAAGCACAATTAATTTCTTTTTTATCTCATTCCAAAAAGAGATCACATAACTGATAACACTTTTTCAAAGTGATTTTGTGAGAATCAACAACCTCAATTTTTAAAAACTTAAAATCTCTTGCAAACAGAATTTCTTTCATTTTAAACCTCTTGTTTAGATTCAGATCTTGATTATGGAGATCTGTAATTTTTGAGGATACATGTCTTGAAACTAACACTTCTTGAGGAGTTTGTTAAGATTTTTCAGGAGGCTTGCAAGATTGTGGTTGTTGTGACTGACACTGAAAAATTCCAATGACAAAAAGGAGGTTCCTCTCTCTATTTAACCTTGGTAGTGTTTTGTGGAAGCCTGCAAACTGGTAGGAGTTCTTCTCAATCTTTGGAAAGTTCCTCACTCAAGAAATTGGTGGGATCAGGGGTGATTTCAACACACAAAGACTTGGAGCAAATTGGTGAAGTTGGAAGATTCAAGAAGCGAGAATCGAGTGAAGATTTCGCAAAGAGTTTGGCATAACTGAGCTTTAATGTTGATTGAAATCTATAAACTTATACTATTATAATCTGATAATAATTGAATCATTGTACATGACACATCTCATTGTGGTGTCGTTTTCTTTTACCTCCCCGTTTCACTTGGGAGGACGGCACGCTAAACCCTTCACGCGAAATTTGGAAGGAGAATGCGCCCGTGGCGGGATGAATTTTTTTATTTCAGTTCTTCCTACGATATCACACGAACTTTCTTATTGGTCCTACGAGTAGGAAAGGGGAAAAAAGATCTCAACTAAACCCTAGGAGTTTGCTAAGTGTGGGGATTTCACCTAGACTAGAAATTCTGGAGTCCGGGAGGTCGGTTATACATAGGGAAGTGTTTAAACACCCTACATATCTGTAGTACTCTACAGGAACCTTCTCTGTGTCATTTGTGTTTGTGTTTATTGCTAATGATTGGGAAAGTTTCTCCTTTGTGTTAGGAGAGAGAATTGAATTGATTTGAAAAGACAGACAGACAGGTAGACTGACTATTTTTGGTATTTTTATTAGCTCGCTGAGATTCCTTGTGAACCTCATGCCTACATATCCCTAGTGGAAGTCAGAGCTTAATGTAGTTCGGGGAACTAACTAGGGAAATTAATGTTTTTGGTGCCTTGCTTGAAGCTCAAGGTTGAAGCTTGGAATTAAATCTCTGTTTACAGTAAAGAGACATGAAATCATCTCTACAGAGAGGTATTTGTACTATTCTACCACAAACATTTTGAAAGAGTGACAGAATAACTGAATTCATTTCATTTAAGAGGGGGACCTTACTTGTGTGTGTGCAAGTATGCCAGTCAGATGCCTCTTAAATGAAAGAAAGATGCTCGTCCAAATTAGGGAAAGTGTACAAGTCTGGGGATGTGCCAGAGCATGTCTTTCAGAGTCCTAAATGGGAGACTTTGATTGAAATTGAAATTGAAATGTTTGTTTGTTTGAATGTGGTAGAGTAGTAAAAATATCTCTCTATAGAGATAAGCTATGTCTATCTACTGTATAAAAGATTTGACTTTAGCTGGCTTGTATGAGGCCCAAGCTTGAGGCTTTTTGATTGATTTATTAATGATTATTTGACTCTGGGAGATGGCTCCACTGGGGGTTAATTACAGGGTATTTTTGTGTTCTATACAAAGCCCAGAATTGAGGCTGACTCTACTTAGGGAGACTCTATTTGTGTGCCTTGTACAAAGCCCAAGGTTGTGGCTGACTGCTGAGAAAATTGGTTTTTTAGACTATGACTCTATTTTTTGTGTGCCTTGTACAAAGCCCAAGGTTGTGGCTGACTCTAGTTAGGGGAAACATTATTTTCTGCCTTGTACAAAGCCCAAGGTTGTGGCGGACTCTTAAATAAATGAATTGAGTATGGATGACTATATGGGGAAAGATCCTAAGTGTTAGGAATCTTTGACACATGAAAGTATGGTTTATCTGCCTTGTACAAAGCCCAAGGTTGTGGCTACTGAATGATGAAGAAACTCACTGGGGAGACTCTATTATCTGCCTTGTACAATGCCCAAGGTTGAGGCTGACTCTTGACAGGGGAGTTCTATTGTTTGGTGCCTTGTATGAAGCCCAAGGTTGAGGCTAACTGTTTTTGTTGGTTTTAACTCTACTGGAGATTTAAAAAGACTGTTTTTCTTTGGAAGCTAACCCTTTCCAGGGATTTTGACTCAGCTGGAGAATTTGTCTGTTAAAAGACTGACTTTTATCATGTTTTTGGAGGCTGACCCTTTCCAGGGTTTTTGACTCTTTTGGGGAAATTATCTCCTAAGAGAAATGAATCTTTATTTATGACATTTATTAATTGACTTTTTATTAATTGACTTTGGAGGCTAACCCTTTCCAGGGGTTTTATTAAAAATGAAGGAATGTGTGGAAGCTAACCCTTTCCAGGGATTTTATTTTAGACAGATGTTGGAGGCTAACCCTTTCCAGGGGTTTTATTTTAGACAGATGTTGGAGGCTAACCCTTTCCAGGGGTTTTTATTGAAATGAATGGCAGAAAGATTATCTAGTGGAGACTTCTTGTTTAAAGCCCAAGATGAAGGCTGACTCAATGTTGAGGATGATCAAACATGGATCCTAGACTCTGCTAAGGAAGATTGATGAAGATAAGGGTGACAGAGACTGTCCATGTCTCTCATTCCAAAAGGTGTACTCAATGCAAAATTGAGACAAACTTAGCTTGTTTAAAAGTTTGGTTTAAATTGGAAGAAACTCACCAGGGTAGGCTAAAAGGTGACTAAAGACCTGTTCCTATGTTTATAAGAAACCTGATGGGTCCTTGTATACAAGCTCAAGAGGAAGCTGGAAATGCTTTTAAGAAGCCTGTGGGTCCTTGTACAAAGCCCAAGAGGAGGCTAGAAATGCTTTTAAGAAGCCTGTGGGTCCTTGTACAAAGCCCAAGAGGAGGCTAATCGAGGGTCCTTGTTATAGCACAAGAGAAAGCTATGTAGTTTTGAACTTATTTTGGCTCTAAGCAAATGGGTAAGAGGTTTCACCGGGAATAATTCCTCTTTGGGTGGATGTGTCCTAATATTTGGATTCTAAGGTTTTTGCCAAGATGTTTCACCGGGAATAATTCATCTTGGGGGTTTGATCTACAGATCTCTAATTAGGAAAGAGCCTTCACCGGGAAGACATTCTCAATCCTAGGTCATATTCCTATAATATATATATAGTTTAACTGTCCTAAGGTTTATACTCAAACGCAGTTCTAAACTAATATATGCACAGTTTATATTTGACAGTAATTTAAATAAAGACTGTAAATTGAAAGCTTGTAAAGCCTAACCTGGATGGAGTGGAGGCCATTGAAGAAGTATGTACAGAGCCTCAACAGTAATTTTTGTTGTTTTGTTGATGACAGTTGAATATATATATGATAAACAGTTAATGGTTTTTTTGAAAACAGAAGAATTGAAGATGGACAAAGGTCACATAGGTATCTGAAGAGTTTCACCGGGAATAATGCCCTTCAAATACCAGAAGAATGTTTTGAAAACAGAAAGAAGATTTTGAAAATACAGTTTTGAAAACAAGCTAAGAAGAGAAGGTTTTTGGGACTTACACTCTATTAGAGGCCCAGTACTTTACAGTACTGGTTGAAAAAAACAGTTGAAAATGATTGAAATGATATAAGGTTTTGTTGTTTGAAAACCTTAATCATCTGTTTGATCGGAGATTGAAAACAGTTTTGTAAATTGACAAAAGTCAACTTAATTAAAGGAAAGATGAAATCTATACCTAATTAAGACCTAAATAAATAGGGTTTTATCATAATATTATTCACAAAGTAATTAGGTTAAAATAAAATGAAAATATATATTTAAAGTGTTTAAGAAAACATTTAAAACATACTATTTTAAACCTAATTAAAATACATGAAATAAATAATATTTTTATGATTTCTTTGGTTATTCACAAAATAGGTATATTAAATAACAAGTGTGTGAAAAATGAAGTGAAAATGAATTAATTTGATAGGTGAATTAATTGTGTGAAGTTTGTGAGAAAAATGAAAGAAATTGGTGTTAAAAAAATAGTTTTGGCCCTTGGGAGGTTTGAACCCACGCCCTTTGTATTACCAGCCCAAAACAACACCACTGAGCCAACGCGCGCTTGGTGTCATATGCATGGTTCCATTGCAATTCATATATTACTCAAATGCATAGAAGTGAAAAAAGAAATAAAATCAAAAGGTCTGGGGCGAGGGGGATTCGAACCCCAGACCTTGGGCACGCGCTACACACAAACACTCTTTACCACTGGGCTATCACGTTTTAGTCGTTAATGAAACAGGTATCAATCAAAATAAAATAAACTTAGACCTGAGTTTGAAAATTGCGCGCCACCACCATCTTCGTCTTCAACCTCAAGCTCTCAAATTTCAAATTTATGAACTTGCTCATTTCTCAACCATTTGCAAAGATGTAAAGACCAAACTTGTTCTAAATTCACTCACGATTCTAACTATGTAACTATCATAAATTTATATCAACTATATCTAACTAATTTACCAGAAATCGTGAAGAACCCTAAAACTTAAAAATCAAATTAAATGACTATGCTGAAAGATAAATGAATGATGATAGAGGGTTTTCAATCCTCTGATGATGCTGAACAAGATAGAATCGAGCTATTTCACAAAGAGTACTTAAATTAGAGAAGTGAGGTTCAGGAACTTACCTCTGAAAATGGAGGTCGTGAGGATGATTGAGAGCACCTGGGCTTGAATGAATGATCTCAATAGCTTCCCTGAGACTCAATGATGCTAACTGAATGCTTACTGTAGCTTGAATCCTCCTGAATTGCTCTATGGTCCTCCCTCGATTTCAGCTTCAAGTGAACATGGAGGGTGTTGATTCTTGAGTTACAGATGAGCTGCAGCCATCTGGTTAGCTTCACTATGACCTGAGGAACGTGCCTGGATGATTGGCTTGGCTCAGAACCTCCTGAATTACTCCATGGACCTCCAACTGCAAATGCTCCAAAGTGAGAGCAACAATGGTGTTCCTCCACTTACAGAAGTGATCCAGGTGCTTGGATCACCTCAAATGACCTCCCTTGAGATGTTAGAATGCTTACTTTCCAAAGATGAGCTCTGGTTTGAAGAAAACGATTCTTCTTGCCAAAGAACTTTGAAAAACAATAAGCATGAGAAGAGAAAGAGAAAGCAAGGAATTGAGTTGCTTTGGTGTGTTTTTTGAATGAGAATGAGGCCTCTATTTATAGGCAAATGTCTCAGTACTGATTGGGAGAGTGAGCTTTCTTAGTGAAGTAGATTTGCTTTCTTAGCCATGAAGGAAGTTTGCAAGTATCTCTTATGCAATGATGAGAATTTTGATTCCATTTGATCAATCCCCTAGCCCTCGATTTTGTTTAATCTTAGGGGACAATTCTGAGCCAGAATTGAGCTCTAATTGGTTGGTGAGAAGATTCCTTGGGTGATTCATCAATTTGCCATAAATTCACAAATGTAATCATTACATAATCACATGTTCTTGTTTTTAGAATCTTCTTCAATTCTTATGGCATGGTGAAAATGAATGCATGGCATGGTTTCAGATGGGTTATGGGTCGTGTAGCATCCATAAGAGAGGTTATTTGCACAAAATTTGCAAAGTCCAAAAGTGTCCATGACCTATAATTTTACTTCATGAGGCCAACTTTGAACAAGCATAACTCTTAGCTCAAATTGAATTTGGAGAAGGTTGAACACAATTTGGAAAGCCCTAAACATCTACTTCAAATCATTAGTTTATGTCTTCTTCAGAATCATTTGGGAAATTTGTGAAAAATGAGCCCAAAGTTGGATGAAAACTAGGTTAAAACACTTAGAAAAATTTCTAAGTGTTTATGACCTAAACTTCAAAATTTCCAAAACTTCATAAATGGTTGATCTTTTGAAAAAAGTTCCTTTGTAAGATGTTGTTTTATTTTGCAAGATCTACAACTTTCATGTTGGAAGTTTTTTGAGTTGTGTAGGTGAAATTTTGAGTTCTCACCATGCCTTCAAAAACCCTAATTCCCGACTTTTCGCTCCTTGATGAATTTCTTTGAATTTCTTTGGTCAAATGACTTTGACATCCATATATTGATGATATTGATCTTTGAAAGTCATTTTTTGACCAAAAACCTTAAAAGTCAATGATGATCCTTCACAGCTGACTTTTTCCTGACAAAGTGAATTTTTGGGCTTTTGTGTAGAAACAAGATCTTTTCCTCAAATGAATGATGTAAATGGATTATATTGAGGTAGTAGAGATTCTTGAATCATGTCTTGAGTTTTGGATTCATGCCCTGATTAAAAGTCAACTATCTTGGTGAATTAGGTCAAAACCCTAATTTGTCGACCATGTGAAAATAATGACTGTAGACTTTGAATTGAAGTGTGATGTCCAGTAGATCTTGTAATATGAGTTATTTGAAGATGATTGATGTCTTTGAATGGTTCCCTGAGGCTTTTTAGGGTTTCCCAAAAGTGATCCCTGATTTTAGTCCTTGATAGGCTCAAAACCCTAGTCTGGTGACCTGAGTAAACCTGTACTCATATGACTGGATGTCTAATCAATCATAGATGAGAAAAGTGAAGTCTTTGAGCCTCATGATTGTATTAGGGACTAATCCTTGTATTGATTGATCCTTTGCCTGAGCTTTCTTGTCTTTGAGCATCCTCGATTGGATACCAGATGGAGAAGTGACTGCTCTGGGAACTTGTCTTGACCTGATGAAAAATCCTGAAGATATGCCATCTCAGGGGGGTCAAAAATTAGGGTATGACAGATGCCCCTATTTAAGTTTCTTTTATCCGGAGGGAGAGAGATTGATATCTCGATCTCTCCTGCGTAAAAGAGACTTAAATATCAAAGAATGCCCGAATTTTGGGCGCTCCTGAGATGTTGTAACTGAAATAGTCTTTGCATGACTTGATCCCGTTGTCGCGCTTGGCGGGGGATGAGGAGACAAACTCCTGCAGAAATACTTGATGTGGATTCTGGTGAATGGATGGCAATGTTGGATGCGCAATCCATCTTCTTTAACTAAGTGTTGATACTTAGAAAAAGGTAAACAACCCTCTTCGTTTCGGATGTCCATATCTCGAAACTGGTCTCGGTTTTGTTTGGACAATATCTCAGATAAAGAGAAAATTTCCAACGGTTTGTTTCCTCATCAAACTTCTCATCAGCACTTGGAGACGAGACGCCATTTGATGGTAAATAAAGAAACTTCAAAGGTTTGTTGGTCCTCCCTCGATTTCAGCTTCAAGTGAACATGGAGGGTGTTGATTCTTGAGTTACAGATGAGCTGCAACCATCTGGTTAGCTTCACTATGACCTGAGGAACGTGCCTGGATGATTGGCTTGGCTCAGAACCTCCTGAATTACTCCATGGACCTCCAACTGCAAATGCTCCAAAGTGAGAGCAACAATGGTGTTCCTCCACTTACAGAAGTGATCCAGGTGCTTGGATCACCTCAAATGACCTCCCTTGAGATGTTAGAATGCTTACTTTCCAAAGATGAGCTCTGGTTTGAAGAAAACGATTCTTCTTGCCAAAGAACTTTGAAAAACAATAAGCATGAGAAGAGAAAGAGAAAGCAAGGAATTGAGTTGCTTTGGTGTGTTTTTTGAATGAGAATGAGGCCTCTATTTATAGGCAAATGTCTCAGTACTGATTGGGAGAGTGAGCTTGCTTAGTGAAGTAGATTTGCTTTCTTAGCCATGAAGGAAGTTTGCAAGTATCTCTTATGCAATGATGAGAATTTTGATTCCATTTGATCAATCCCCTAGCCCTCGATTTTGTTTAATCTTAGGGGACAATTCTGAGCCAGAAATGAGCTCTAATTGGTTGGTGAGAAGATTCCTTGGGTGATTCATCAATTTGCCATAAATTCACAAATGTAATCATTACATAATCACATGTTCTTGTTTTTAGAATCTTCTTCAATTCTTATGGCATGGTGAAAATGAATGCATGGCATGGTTTCAGATGGGTTATGGGTCGTGTAGCATCCATAAGAGAGGTTATTTGCACAAAATTTGCAAAGTCCAAAAGTGTCCATGACCTATAATTTTACTTCATGAGGCCAACTTTGAACAAGCATAACTCTTAGCTCAAATTGAATTTGGAGAAGGTTGAACACAATTTGGAAAGCCCTAAACATCTACTTCAAATCATTAGTTTATGTCTTCTTCATAATCATTTGGGAAATTTGTGAAAAATGAGCCCAAAGTTGGATGAAAACTAGGTTAAAACACTTAGAAAAATTTCTAAGTGTTTATGACCTAAACTTCAAAATTTCCAAAACTTCATAAATGGTTGATCTTTTGAAAAAAGTTCCTTTGTAAGATGTTGTTTTATTTTGCAAGATCTACAACTTTCATGTTGGAAGTTTTTTGAGTTGTGTAGGTGAAATTTTGAGTTCTCACCATGCCTTCAAAAACCCTAATTCCCGACTTTTCGCTCCTTGATGAATTTCTTTGAATTTCTTTGGTCAAATGACTTTGACATCCATATATTGATGATATTGATCTTTGAAAGTCATTTTTTGACCAAAAACCTTAAAAGTCAATGATGATCCTTCACAGCTGACTTTTTCCTGACAAAGTGAATTTTTGGGCTTTTGTGTAGAAACAAGATCTTTTCCTCAAATGAATGATGTAAATGGATTATATTGAGGTAGTAGAGATTCTTGAATCATGTCTTGAGTTTTGGATTCATGCCCTGATTAAAAGTCAACTATCTTGGTGAATTAGGTCAAAACCCTAATTTGTCGACCATGTGAAAATAATGACTGTAGACTTTGAATTGAAGTGTGATGTCCAGTAGATCTTGTAATATGAGTTATTTGAAGATGATTGATGTCTTTGAATGGTTCCCTGAGGCTTTTTAGGGTTTCCCAAAAGTGATCCCTGATTTTAGTCCTTGATAGGCTCAAAACCCTAGTCTGGTGACCTGAGTAAACCTGTACTCATATGACTGGATGTCTAATCAATCATAGATGAGAAAAGTGAAGTCTTTGAGCCTCATGATTGTATTAGGGACTAATCCTTGTATTGATTGATCCTTTGCCTGAGCTTTCTTGTCTTTGAGCATCCTCGATTGGATACCAGATGGAGAAGTGACTGCTCTGGGAACTTGTCTTGACCTGATGAAAAATCCTGAAGATATGCCATCTCAGGGGGGTCAAAAATTAGGGTATGACAGATGCCCCTATTTAAGTTTCTTTTATCCGGAGGGAGAGAGATTGATATCTCGATCTCTCCTGCGTAAAAGAGACTTAAATATCAAAGAATGCCCGAATTTTGGGCGCTCCTGAGATGTTGTAACTGAAATAGTCTTTGCATGACTTGATCCCGTTGTCGCGCTTGGCGGGGGATGAGGAGACAAACTCCTGCAGAAATACTTGATGTGGATTCTGGTGAATGGATGGCAATGTTGGATGCGCAATCCATCTTCTTTAACTAAGTGTTGATACTTAGAAAAAGGTAAACAACCTCTCTTCGTTTCGGATGTCCATATCTCGAAACTGGTCTCGGTTTTGTTTGGACAATATCTCAGATAAAGAGAAAATTTCCAACGGTTTGTTTCCTCATCAAACTTCTCATCAGCACTTGGAGACGAGACGCCATTTGATGGTAAATAAAGAAACTTCAAAGGTTTGTTGGTCCTCCCTCGATTTCAGCTTCAAGTGAACATGGAGGGTGTTGATTCTTGAGTTACAGATGAGCTGCAACCATCTGGTTAGCTTCACTATGACCTGAGGAACGTGCCTGGATGATTGGCTTGGCTCAGAACCTCCTGAATTACTCCATGGACCTCCAACTGCAAATGCTCCAAAGTGAGAGCAACAATGGTGTTCCTCCACTTACAGAAGTGATCCAGGTGCTTGGATCACCTCAAATGACCTCCCTTGAGATGTTAGAATGCTTACTTTCCAAAGATGAGCTCTGGTTTGAAGAAAACGATTCTTCTTGCCAAAGAACTTTGAAAAACAATAAGCATGAGAAGAGAAAGAGAAAGCAAGGAATTGAGTTGCTTTGGTGTGTTTTTTGAATGAGAATGAGGCCTCTATTTATAGGCAAATGTCTCAGTACTGATTGGGAGAGTGAGCTTGCTTAGTGAAGTAGATTTGCTTTCTTAGCCATGAAGGAAGTTTGCAAGTATCTCTTATGCAATGATGAGAATTTTGATTCCATTTGATCAATCCCCTAGCCCTCGATTTTGTTTAATCTTAGGGGACAATTCTGAGCCAGAAATGAGCTCTAATTGGTTGGTGAGAAGATTCCTTGGGTGATTCATCAATTTGCCATAAATTCACAAATGTAATCATTACATAATCACATGTTCTTGTTTTTAGAATCTTCTTCAATTCTTATGGCATGGTGAAAATGAATGCATGGCATGGTTTCAGATGGGTTATGGGTCGTGTAGCATCCATAAGAGAGGTTATTTGCACAAAATTTGCAAAGTCCAAAAGTGTCCATGACCTATAATTTTACTTCATGAGGCCAACTTTGAACAAGCATAACTCTTAGCTCAAATTGAATTTGGAGAAGGTTGAACACAATTTGGAAAGCCCTAAACATCTACTTCAAATCATTAGTTTATGTCTTCTTCATAATCATTTGGGAAATTTGTGAAAAATGAGCCCAAAGTTGGATGAAAACTAGGTTAAAACACTTAGAAAAATTTCTAAGTGTTTATGACCTAAACTTCAAAATTTCCAAAACTTCATAAATGGTTGATCTTTTGAAAAAAGTTCCTTTGTAAGATGTTGTTTTATTTTGCAAGATCTACAACTTTCATGTTGGAAGTTTTTTGAGTTGTGTAGGTGAAATTTTGAGTTCTCACCATGCCTTCAAAAACCCTAATTCCCGACTTTTCGCTCCTTGATGAATTTCTTTGAATTTCTTTGGTCAAATGACTTTGACATCCATATATTGATGATATTGATCTTTGAAAGTCATTTTTTGACCAAAAACCTTAAAAGTCAATGATGATCCTTCACAGCTGACTTTTTCCTGACAAAGTGAATTTTTGGGCTTTTGTGTAGAAACAAGATCTTTTCCTCAAATGAATGATGTAAATGGATTATATTGAGGTAGTAGAGATTCTTGAATCATGTCTTGAGTTTTGGATTCATGCCCTGATTAAAAGTCAACTATCTTGGTGAATTAGGTCAAAACCCTAATTTGTCGACCATGTGAAAATAATGACTGTAGACTTTGAATTGAAGTGTGATGTCCAGTAGATCTTGTAATATGAGTTATTTGAAGATGATTGATGTCTTTGAATGGTTCCCTGAGGCTTTTTAGGGTTTCCCAAAAGTGATCCCTGATTTTAGTCCTTGATAGGCTCAAAACCCTAGTCTGGTGACCTGAGTAAACCTGTACTCATATGACTGGATGTCTAATCAATCATAGATGAGAAAAGTGAAGTCTTTGAGCCTCATGATTGTATTAGGGACTAATCCTTGTATTGATTGATCCTTTGCCTGAGCTTTCTTGTCTTTGAGCATCCTCGATTGGATACCAGATGGAGAAGTGACTGCTCTGGGAACTTGTCTTGACCTGATGAAAAATCCTGAAGATATGCCATCTCAGGGGGGTCAAAAATTAGGGTATGACAGATGCCCCTATTTAAGTTTCTTTTATCCGGAGGGAGAGAGATTGATATCTCGATCTCTCCTGCGTAAAAGAGACTTAAATATCAAAGAATGCCCGAATTTTGGGCGCTCCTGAGATGTTGTAACTGAAATAGTCTTTGCATGACTTGATCCCGTTGTCGCGCTTGGCGGGGGATGAGGAGACAAACTCCTGCAGAAATACTTGATGTGGATTCTGGTGAATGGATGGCAATGTTGGATGCGCAATCCATCTTCTTTAACTAAGTGTTGATACTTAGAAAAAGGTAAACAACCTCTCTTCGTTTCGGATGTCCATATCTCGAAACTGGTCTCGGTTTTGTTTGGACAATATCTCAGATAAAGAGAAAATTTCCAACGGTTTGTTTCCTCATCAAACTTCTCATCAGCACTTGGAGACGAGACGCCATTTGATGGTAAATAAAGAAACTTCAAAGGTTTGTTGGTCCTCCCTCGATTTCAGCTTCAAGTGAACATGGAGGGTGTTGATTCTTGAGTTACAGATGAGCTGCAACCATCTGGTTAGCTTCACTATGACCTGAGGAACGTGCCTGGATGATTGGCTTGGCTCAGAACCTCCTGAATTACTCCATGGACCTCCAACTGCAAATGCTCCAAAGTGAGAGCAACAATGGTGTTCCTCCACTTACAGAAGTGATCCAGGTGCTTGGATCACCTCAAATGACCTCCCTTGAGATGTTAGAATGCTTACTTTCCAAAGATGAGCTCTGGTTTGAAGAAAACGATTCTTCTTGCCAAAGAACTTTGAAAAACAATAAGCATGAGAAGAGAAAGAGAAAGCAAGGAATTGAGTTGCTTTGGTGTGTTTTTTGAATGAGAATGAGGCCTCTATTTATAGGCAAATGTCTCAGTACTGATTGGGAGAGTGAGCTTGCTTAGTGAAGTAGATTTGCTTTCTTAGCCATGAAGGAAGTTTGCAAGTATCTCTTATGCAATGATGAGAATTTTGATTCCATTTGATCAATCCCCTAGCCCTCGATTTTGTTTAATCTTAGGGGACAATTCTGAGCCAGAAATGAGCTCTAATTGGTTGGTGAGAAGATTCCTTGGGTGATTCATCAATTTGCCATAAATTCACAAATGTAATCATTACATAATCACATGTTCTTGTTTTTAGAATCTTCTTCAATTCTTATGGCATGGTGAAAATGAATGCATGGCATGGTTTCAGATGGGTTATGGGTCGTGTAGCATCCATAAGAGAGGTTATTTGCACAAAATTTGCAAAGTCCAAAAGTGTCCATGACCTATAATTTTACTTCATGAGGCCAACTTTGAACAAGCATAACTCTTAGCTCAAATTGAATTTGGAGAAGGTTGAACACAATTTGGAAAGCCCTAAACATCTACTTCAAATCATTAGTTTATGTCTTCTTCATAATCATTTGGGAAATTTGTGAAAAATGAGCCCAAAGTTGGATGAAAACTAGGTTAAAACACTTAGAAAAATTTCTAAGTGTTTATGACCTAAACTTCAAAATTTCCAAAACTTCATAAATGGTTGATCTTTTGAAAAAAGTTCCTTTGTAAGATGTTGTTTTATTTTGCAAGATCTACAACTTTCATGTTGGAAGTTTTTTGAGTTGTGTAGGTGAAATTTTGAGTTCTCACCATGCCTTCAAAAACCCTAATTCCCGACTTTTCGCTCCTTGATGAATTTCTTTGAATTTCTTTGGTCAAATGACTTTGACATCCATATATTGATGATATTGATCTTTGAAAGTCATTTTTTGACCAAAAACCTTAAAAGTCAATGATGATCCTTCACAGCTGACTTTTTCCTAACAAAGTGAATTTTTGGGCTTTTGTGTAGAAACAAGATCTTTTCCTCAAATGAATGATGTAAATGGATTATATTGAGGTAGTAGAGATTCTTGAATCATGTCTTGAGTTTTGGATTCATGCCCTGATTAAAAGTCAACTATCTTGGTGAATTAGGTCAAAACCCTAATTTGTCGACCATGTGAAAATAATGACTGTAGACTTTGAATTGAAGTGTGATGTCCAGTAGATCTTGTAATATGAGTTATTTGAAGATGATTGATGTCTTTGAATGGTTCCCTGAGGCTTTTTAGGGTTTCCCAAAAGTGATCCCTGATTTTAGTCCTTGATAGGCTCAAAACCCTAGTCTGGTGACCTGAGTAAACCTGTACTCATATGACTGGATGTCTAATCAATCATAGATGAGAAAAGTGAAGTCTTTGAGCCTCATGATTGTATTAGGGACTAATCCTTGTATTGATTGATCCTTTGCCTGAGCTTTCTTGTCTTTGAGCATCCTCGATTGGATACCAGATGGAGAAGTGACTGCTCTGGGAACTTGTCTTGACCTGATGAAAAATCCTGAAGATATGCCATCTCAGGGGGGTCAAAAATTAGGGTATGACACTCATGTAATTTATAATTACTCAATTAATAATCGTGTGCAACTATTGTGTATTATCTTTGAACAATCTATGAGATTTATGAATTTTGTATTTGTAAATGTGATTGACTTCCAATACAAGCATAATATATCTATTTTTGTTTTAAGAGTTCCGTGCTGTAGCGGTGAAATTTGTGAAACTAAAGCCATTGAATTTATTTAGCTCATATGTTTTAAACAAAGTCGCCACCGCGCTTTATTGTTTCCAAAGTAAATGGGAGAAAGAGCGAATAAAACCCATAGAAGTTTTTAAAATCAAAACTAATAAAATTATCAGAGATTTGGGTACATGGGGTTTTTTATGCAAGGGAAAGGTTTTAAGCACCCCTCACATCTGTGGTACCCCATAGAAACCTCTTTGAAAATATTGTTATTATTGTTGTTGTTATTATGAAAATGCCTTTGTGTTTTTTTTTGTTTAAATAGAGTGGGGGGATGAGAAAAGAAGGTTTTAAATCTGAGCTTGACAAGATATCGCATCTTAGGCCTACATACCCCTTTATGTGCAATATGGAAGTTAAAGCTTTTGTAGTTCCTCTTAAAAGGAAAATAAAAGAGTCAAGTGGCAAAATATTTTTGGGTGTTGAGCTTTAACAATACTTAACGGGTTTTTTTTAAAATGTCAAGCTTTAACAATACTTAACAAGGGGTTTAAAATGAGCCAAGCTTTAACAATACAAGGCCCAATGGTCTAAGAGCAGTTTCACCAAGAATAATGCTCCTCTTAGTACCAAAGTTTAAAAAAGGGTTGGTTGAGCTTTAACAATACAAAACCAAGGGTTGATTTTAAAAAGGTTCAGCTTTAACAATACAAAACCATTTTCAAAAACAAGTGGGGTGCAAAGCTTTAACAATACTAACCACAAAGATAAAAGAGATTGGAAAAGAGATTGAGTATCTTGATAGTTTTATCCAATACCATTCCAATTCCTTTGGATATTTCAATAATAAATTAAGCAATCAATCATGGATACCTCAAGTGTGTGTGTGTGTGTGTGTGTGTGTGTGTATGTGTGTGTGTGTGATAACATGTGTCATAAAAGTAAACAAGTGAGTATAAAAAAAGAGATCAATGTTGCGGTCGTCGTTTTCTTTACCTCCTCGTTTCACTTGGGAGGATGGCACGCTAGACCCTTCACGTGAAATTTGGAAGGAGAATGCGCCCGGGGCGAGATGAATTTTGTTTCAGTTCTTCCTACGATATCACACGAACTTTTTAATTATCCTACGAGTAGGAAAGGGGAAAAAGATCTCAAATAAACCCTAGGAGTTTGCTAAGTGTGGGGATTCACCTAGATTAGAAATTCTGGAGTCCGGGGGGTCGGTTATACATATGGAAGAGTTTAAGCACCCTACATATCCGTAGTACTCTACGGGAACCTTCTCTGTGTCTATGTGTTTGTGTTTGTTGCTTATTATTGGGAAAGTTTCTCCTTTGTGTTAGGAGAGAGGATTGAATTGAATTGAAAAGAAGACAGACAAACTGAAAATTTTTGGTATTTTGTTAGCTCGCCGAGATTCCTTGTGAACCTCATGCCTACATATCCCTAATGGAAGTCAGAGCTTTTTGTATTTCGGAGAACTAATTAGGGATTTTAATGATTTTTGGTGCCTTGCTTGAAGCTCAAGGTTGAAGCTTTAAATTAAATCTCTGTTTACAGTAAAGAGACATGAAATTATCTTTACAGAGAGGTATTTCTACTATTCCACCACAAACATTTTTAAAGTGACAGAAAAGCTAAAATGTTTCATTAAGAGAGGGACCCTACTTGATTGATCAACTATGACAGCCAACATTCCTCTTAAATGAAAGATTCTCAACCAAATTAGGGAAAGGTTGTACAAGTCTGGGATGTGGCCAGATCATGCCTTTCACGAGTCCTAAATGGGAGAATGTTTGAAATGATTGTTTGTTTGAAATGATTGTTTGTTTGTGATGATTATTTGTTTATGGTGAGATAGGAGAAATACCTACCTATGAAGATGAGCTATGTCTATCTATTGTGTGAAAGATTTGATTTTTAGCTGGCTTGCATGAGGCCCAAGCTTGAGGCTTTTGATTGATTTATTGCTTTTATTAGCCCTGAGAGATAACTCTACTGGGGATGGATTTAAACTAAAGAGTTTTTGTGTTCTGTACAAAGCCTAGAATTGAGGCTGACTGTAGCTGGAGAGTATTTATTTGATGGATTTTTATTTGGTGTTCTGTACAGAGCCCAGAATTGTGGCTGACTCTACTTAGGGAGACTCTATTTTGTGCCTTGTATGAAGCCCAAGGTTGTGGCTGACTCTTAACTGGGGAAATTATTAGTTCATGCCTTGTATGACTCCCAAGGTTGAGGCTGACTCTTTGGGGAGTTTTACTCTGCTGGAGGATTTATCTATTAAAAGACTGATTTTTGGAGGCTAACCCTTTCTAGGGATTTTGAATGATAGCAGAAATATTATCTAATTGAGACTTCTTGTTTTAAAGGCCGAGATGAAGGGTGACACAAATTGAGGATAGATAACTATGGGTCCTAGACTCTGCTAAGGAAAATTGATGAAGATAAGGGTGACAGAGACTGTCCATGTCTCTCATTCCAAAAGGTGTACTCAATATGAGATTGAGACAAACTTGGCTTGTTTAAAGTCTGGTTTGAAGAATAGAAGAAACTCACCAGGATAGGCTAAAAGGTGACTAAAGACCTTTTCCTATGTTTATAAGAAACCTGATGGGTCCTTGTATACAAGCTCAAGAGGAAGCTGGGAATGATTTTAAGAATCCTAAGGGTCCTTGTACAAAGCCCAAGAGGAGGCTAATCGAGGGTCATCGAGGGTCCTTGTTATAGCACAAGAGAAAGCTATGTGGTTTTTGAACTTATTTTGGCTCTAAGCAAATGGGTAAGAGGTTTCACCGGGAATAATTCCTCTTGGGTGGATGTATCCTATTTTGGTTCTAAGGCTTTTTCAAGATGTTTCACCGGGAATAATTCATCTTGAGGGTTTGAACTAAAGATTTCTAATTAGGAAAGAGCCTTCACCGGGAAGACATTCTCAATCCTAGGTCATATTCCTATAATATATATATATATATATATATATATATATATATATATATATATATATATATATATATATATATATATATATATATATATATATAGTTTAACTGTCCTAGGGTATACACTCAGACGTAGTTCTAAACAAATATATAAACAGTTTATATTTTGACAGTAATTTTAAATAAAGACTGTAAATTGAAAGCTTGTAAAGCTTAACTTGGATGGAGTGGAGGCCTTTGAAGAAGTATGTACAAAGCCTTACCATCAATTTTATTGATGACAGTTGAATGTTTATTATAAACAGTTAAAGGTTTTTGAAAACAGAAGAAGTGAAGATGGACAAAGGTCACATAGGTATCTGAAGAGTTTCACCGGAAATAATGCCCTTCAAATACCAGAAGAATGTTTTGAAAACAGAAAGAATATTTTGTAAATACAGTTTTGGAAAACAAACTACGAAAAGAAAAAGATGCTGGGACTTACACTCTATTAGAGGCCCAGTACATTATAGAACTGATTGACTGTTATGAAAATAGTTGAAAAAGATTTGCAATTTTGAAATGATTACTGTTGGGAAAACAGTTGATTATCTGTAAAATAAAAGAGGGGGTTGGGATTTACACTCTATTAGAGGCCCAGAGAAATGATTTACTGTTTATGAGAAACAATCGTTTGAAAAAGAATTAATTGAATATTAAAATAAAAGGAAGGATGGATGGGACTTACACTCTATTAGAGGCCCAGAGAAATGATTTACTGTTTATGAGAAACAGTTGAAAATGATTTGAAATGATACAAGGTTTTGTTGTCTGAAAACAGGATGGTCTGTTTGATCGGAGATTGAAAACAATTTTGAAAATTGACAAAAGTCAACTTAATTAGGGTAAAGACAAAGTCTATACCTAATTAAGACCTACATGATTAGGGTTTTATCACAAAAAATATTTATAAGAGATTAGGTTTTGAAAATAAGAGAAAACTATATTTAAAGTATTTTAAAATACTTAAAAATATGTTATTTTAAACCTAAAAAATATATATCAAATAATTAATATTTTTGTGATTTTTTGGGTTATTCATAAAATAAATATGTTAAATGATAAGTGTGTGAAAAATCAAAAAGAAATGATTTAATTTGATTGGTTAATTTGTTGTGTGAAGTTGTAAAGAAAAATGAAGAAAACAAGTAGTAAAAAATTGGTTTTGGCCTCCCCATGGTTTGAACCCACACCCTTGTAATCAACTACTCAAAACAACACCACTGGGCCAACGCGCGCTTGTTGTCAAGGGAGTGACTCCATTGCAATACATATATTATTCAAGTGCATAGAGCAAAAAAAGAAATAAAATCAAAAGGTCTGGGCTATAACGATGTAGTCGTTTATAAAACAACCACCATTCAAAATAAAATAAACTCAGACCCTGGATTTGAATTTTTTGCGCGCCACCACCATTGTCATCTTCAACCTCAAGCTTCCATGATTTTTGATATTCTATCTCTCTCGTTTCTCAACCAAATCAGATGATGTAAACGTGAATTTTACTCTAAATTTCCTCACGAATTCAAATATGCAACTAAAATTTATTTATATTAACTATAACTATCTAATTTTCCAGAAAACACGAAGAACACATAAAACCTAATTCTAAAATTAAATGATGGATACGATGAGTAAATGAATGATGATATAGGGTTTTTAATCCTCTGATGATGCTAAACAAACTGGTATCGAGATATATGAGAAAGTGTACTTGAATAAGTGGGTTAGAGTTTGAAAAAATACCTCTGAAAATGGAGGTCGTGAGGATGATGAGGAACACCTGGGCTTGTGTGAGTGATCCTAAAAGCTTCCTGGGGACTCAGTGATGCTAACTGAATACTTATTATGACTTGAATCCCTCTGAATCGTCCAACTCGACTCCTTCAAATGGAGCTTCAAGTGAGCATGGAGGTTGATGAATTTGTAGTTACAGATATGCGGCAGGCATCTGAATAGCTTCACTACACCTCTAGGAACGTGTTGATGTGCTTAGATTGGCTTGACACCTTCTGAATTCTTATACAGACCTCCAATTGCTTAAGCTCCAAAGTGATAGTGACTATGGTGTTACTCCACTTACATAAGTGATCCAGGTGCTTGGATCACCTCTAATGAACTTCATTGAGATGTTAGAATGCTTACTTCTCAAAGAAGAGCTCTGGTTTGAAGAAATCGATTCTTCTTGCCAAAGAACTTTGAAAAACCATAAGCATGAGAGAGAGAAAGAGAAAGCAAGAATTGTAGTTTCTTTGGTGTGTATTGTATGGAGGATAGCACTTGTATTTATAGGCAAATAGTTCAGTATAGTTGCAGAGGAGTGAGCTTTCTTAGTGAAGTCATTTTGATTTCTTAAGCATGAAGAAATTTCAAAGAATATCAAAATGTGATCATTGCATTTTCGAGCTAGTTCCTTATACCTTGATCTCTTGTGATCTTAGGGGACATTTCTGATGCAGAGTGTGATCCAATTGGTTAGTGAGAAGATTCCTTTGGTGATTCATCCATTTGCCATAAATTCTCAAAATGTAATCATTACATAATCACATGTTCTTGTTTTGGGAGTCTTCTTCAATTCTTATGCCATGGTGAAAATGAATACGTGGTATGTTTGCAGATGTGTTATGGGTCATGTAGCATCCATTAGTGAAGCCATATGCACAAAATTGCAAAGTTTGAAATTGTACATGACCTATAATTTTACCTTATGAGGCCAACTTTGAACAAGCATAACTCCTAGCTCAAAATGAATTTGGAGAAGGTTGAGCACAATTTGGAAAGCCATTAACATCTACTTAAATTCATTAGTTTGGGGTTTCTTCAGAATCCTTTGGGAATTTTGTGAAAAATGGGCCTAAAGTTGGAAGAAAACTAGGTTAAAAACACTTAGAATTTTTCTAAGTTTTTATGACCTAAAACTTCAAAATTCACAAATCTTCTTAAATGATTGATTCCTTAAAAAAATTGTCTTTTAAGATGTTGTTTTATTTTTCAAGATCTACAACTTTCATTTTGGGAGATTTTTGAGTGTGTAAGCAAAATTTTGAGTTCCCAAAATACCCTCAAAAACCCTAGTTCTTGACTTTTTGATCCATGATGAATTTTCTTGAATTTCGTTTCCCAAATGACTTTAATAATCATATATTGATGATATTGATCTTAAAAAGTCATGGTTTGACCAAAAATCTCAAAAGTCAAAGGTTATCTTGTACAGTTGACTTTTTCCAAATGAAGTGAAATCTTGGACTTTTGTGATGAATCAAACTCTCCTCCTCAAAAGAATGATGTGAATTGATTATATTGAGGTAATAGTAGCTCTTGAGTCATGCTTTGAGTTTTGGATCCATGTCCTGATTAAAAGTCAACTATCTTGGTGAATTAGGTCAAAAACCCTAATTGTCGACCAGATGAAATTGATGACTGTAGACCTTGAATTGAAGTGTAATGCCTTATGGATATTGTCATATGAATCATTTAAAGATGATTGAAGCCTTTGAGTGATGCCCTGGGGCTTTCTAGGGTTTCCCAAATGTGATCCCTGATTTTAGTCCTTGATGGGCTCAAAACCCTAGACTAATGAACTAAGCAAACCTGAGTCCAGGTGATGGGTGTCTATTCAATCATAGGTGAATAGAATTAAGCTTTTGAGTCCTATGGTTGTGTTAGAGACCATCCCTTTTTATTGATTGATCCTTTGCCTGAGCTCTTTTGTTCCTGAACATCCTCGACTAAGTACCGGATGAATAAGTGACTGCTTTGAGTATCTGTTTTGAAATTGATGAAAAGTTTGGAGGTGTGACATCTCAGGGGTGTCAAAATTAGGGTATGACAGATGCCCCTATTTAAGTTTCTTTCAATTGGAGGGAGAGAGATTGATATCTCGATCTCTTTCGAGTGAAAGAGACTTAAATACCAAAGAATGCCTGAATTTTGGGCATCCTTGAGATGTTGTATTGATAATGAAATCCTTGTGCGTGACTTGATCCTGTCGTCGCACTCTGTGGGGGATAGGGAGACAAACTCCTGTAGAAAATATGTTATGTGGATTCTGGTGCATGGATGGCAATGTAACATGCGCAATCCATCTTAGAAAAAGGTAAGAAACCTCCCCTCGTTTCGGATGTCTGTATCTCGAAACTGGTCTCAATTGTGATAACCTCCCCTCGATCCGGATGTCTGTATCGCGGAACTGGTCTCATTTATGATAATGTAAACAACCTCCCCTCGTTTCGGATGTCCGTATCTCGAAACTGGTCTCAGTTGTGATAACCTCCCCTCGATCCGGATGTCTGTATCACAGAACTGGTCTCAGTTATGATAATGTAAATAACCTCCCCTTGTTTCGGATGTCCGTATCTCGAAACTGGTCTCAGTTGTGATAATGTAAACAACCTCCCCTCGTTTCGGATGTCCGTATCTCGAAACTGGTCTCAGTTGTGATAACCTCCCCTTGATCCGGATGTCTGTATCACGGAACTGGTCTCAGTTATAATTTGGACAATATCTCAGATAAAGAGAAAATTTCCAAAGGTTCGTTCCCTCATCAAATCTCCCGTTAGTACTTTGTCGGAGAGATTATCTTTGGATGGTAACTAAGAAACTTTATCATGCTTTCTTTCAACTCGGCATCTTCGAAGGAATATCATATGATCTTGCGTCCTTTTGAGGGGCTAATGACTTCGTTTGAAGGTGGATGAACTGTCTTCCGAAGGAGGACCATCTTTTGTCGATCCGCTGGGGGAGAAACAAATCGTTTTCTGAGATGAAAACTGTCGTTCATCGACCTATGCTGAGGAATTTGAACTATCTTCTCGACGAAGACCGTCATTCACTGACTCCGCCGGGGATTTGTTAAAACATCTTCCAGGAAGAGAACTTGTCATTCGTCAACTCTGCCGGGGAATCAGAATTATTTGGAGAAAAACTCCGCTCGCTGTTTCCGTGAGGAATTCCAATGCATAACAAACTATCTTATTTGAAGAAGATACCTATTGTCAACTTTGCTTGGGTAATGAACAAACTATCTCTTTGGAGGGAGATTACCATTTGTTGCCTTGCTGGTGATTTCTCAAGGTAAACAAACTATCTTTCTTTGGAAGACCACCATTTGTTAACCTCTCGGGAAATTTGGGCTTATGAACTTTCTTTCTTGAGAAGAAAAACCCTTTCACAACTTCGCAGGGGAAGCTTGAATATATGCCCAAGTGACTCGGGCACTCACATGATCAAAAGCTAACTATGCAAACTATGCAATCATGATGTGAAAAGCATGCTTGAATATGATGATTATAAAATGTAAAGTGAATGTGAATAAGATTGTCGCGGATGTGAAATCCTGGGATACGACTTGAATCTTGTGATGATCAGAAGATGTCTTCTTCTTGAAAGATGCACTCCGTTAGGGATACTTGGTTACCGGTTGCCCGCTGTTAGAAGTGATTGAAATGATGAAGATCCGTCATCGGGAGACGTTCGCAAAGCGACCTCATGGGGAAATCTGGGTTCCCGGAGTCTCAACCGTTCTTGGAGCAACTGTTTGCATTCTTCCTATTGTTTGTAAACCCTAGAAAGAAATTTCACCTTTATTTTGCAAGTAAATGCATTTTATTTTATGAAAACGTTTGTTTCAAGAAAAATGACTGTTTAAACTTAAAATGCATTTTAAGAAACTAAATAAGACTTGATTGCAAAGAAAAGGCACAAGGCTCGAATTATTATTTATGGAATGGTAATTAGCCAAACGCTTGATCCCATGGAGTATTTACAAAGTTGGAAATTGGTATTTTTCGGGAAAAGGGCTACGATGAAACGTGACAACTGTTATCTTTCCCTTCCACTCTGAATTGCGCTGCATGCGTGCTTCATAGAAGATGACCTACTGATGATGAATACGCTGCTGTGGATTTCGAATGATCAAGTTTGTCCTGAACACAGTTACTTGCCATATATCCCTAACTTTTGCGTAAACTACCCCTTTCGGGTTTTAAGTCTACCGGGATTGATTATATATTTTTATGTCTCTAACTTTTGCCTGAATCTCCCTTTCCGGTTTTCGATTCACCGAGACGCTCTTTTTTGCCTAAGTCGCTCTTTGCGAGTTTTCAACTTAGCGAACTGTTCTTTTGTTTATTTGGGCGAAGTATTTCTTGACTGCGTCAACGTTCACAGGACGTGTGAATTCTTCTCCATCCATAGTCGTGAGTATTAAGGCTCCTCCTGAGAAAGCTCTCTTGACCACGTATGGGCCGTCATAATTGGGAGTCCATTTCCCTCTCGAATCTGTGAGAAAAGATTGAATCTTTTTTAGTACAAGGTCGCCTTCTTTGATTGTGCGAGGTCGAACCTTTTTGTTGAAAGCTTTCTTCATTCTTTGGTGATATAACTGTCCGTGGCATAAAGCTGTCATGCGATTTTCTTCGATTAAGTTCAATGCATCGAATCTGCTTTGACACCACTCGGCTTCTGTTAATTTTGCCTCCATCAAGACTCTCATTGATGGGATCTCAACCTCTATGGGTAGGACTACCTCCATGCCATATACAAGGGAGAAAGGAGTTGCTCCAGTCGAAGTACGTACCGATGTACGATAACCATGAAGAGCAAACGGGAGCATTTCATGCCAATCTTTGTAAGTGATGACCATTTTCTGAATGATTTTCTTGATGTTTTTGTTAGCTGCTTCTACAGCTCCATTCATCTTTGGTCTGTAAGGAGATGAGTTGTGATGTTTAATCTTGAATTCTTCACAAAGCTCCTTCATCATTTTGTTATTCAAATTTGACCCATTGTCAGTGACTATCCTGCTAGGAATGCCGTAGCGACAGATGATGTGATTCTTGATAAACCTGGCGACAACTTGTCTTGTGACGTTTGCATACGAAGCTGCTTCAACCCACTTGGTGAAATAGTCTATGGCTACCAAGATGAAGCGATGTCCGTTGGACGCTTTCGGCTCGATCATTCCAATCATGTTGATTCCCCACATGGAGAAAGGCCAAGGGGAAGAGAGTATATTAAGAAGAGATGGTGGCACATGAATTCTATCGGCGTAGATCTGGCACTTGTGACACCTCTTTGCATACTGGTAGCAATCTGACTCCATCGTCAGCCAATAATATCCTGCTCTCAGTATTTTCCTTGTCATGGTGTATCCATTGGTATGAGTACCAAAGGAACCTCCATGTATTTCTCTCATGAGTGTTTCTGCTTCTTTTCTGTCAACGCATCTAAGCAGAACCATGTCGAAATTTCTCTTGTACAGAACATCTTCACTCAGGAAGAATCTGCTAGCTAACTTTCTCAAAGTTTTTCTATCTTTCTTTGACGCCCCAAGAGGGTACTCTTGCCTTTGAAGAAAGTTTTTGATGTCGTGATACCACGGTTTGTCGTTGATGATTGCTTCTACTGTAAAAACATGAGCGAGCCTATCCAGGCACATAACATCGATCTGAGGAATGTCATTCCAATGATTTATCCTAATCATGGAAGAGAATGTGGCTAATGCATCAGCCAAGTTATTTTCCTCACGAGGAATGTGATGAAAATCTACCCTGTCGAAGAATGGTAACAATCTTCTCGCGTAGTCTTTGTAAGGAATTAGCCCAGGTTGGCGTGTTTCCCATTCTCCTTTGATTTGATTGATGACCAAAGCAGAATCTCCGTATACATCCAAGTGTTTGATTCTTAGATCCACGGCTTCTTCGAGACCCATGATGCAAGCTTCATATTCGGCCTCATTGTTTGTACATTTGAAAGTTAATCTGGTGGTAAATGGAATATGGGTACCTTGAGGGGTAACAATGATTTCCCTAATTCCTCGTCCATAAGCATTGACAGCTCCGTTAAAGATCAAGCCCCACTGGGATCCTACCTCAGGTCCTTCGTCTGGTAGTGGCTCGTCGTAATCTTGCATCTTGAGGTACATAACATCCTCATCTGGAAAATCAAAACTGGTTGATTCATGACCATTGAGTGTGTGGTGAGCCAGGTGCTCAGCTAAGATACTTCCTTTCACGGCTTTTTGTGCGTGATACTCAATGTCATATTCTGATAACAACATCTGCCACAGGCAATTCTACCAGTTAAAGCAGGCTTCTCAAAGATGTACTTGATTGGATCCATATGGGAGATCAAACAAGTAGTATGTCTAATCATGTACTGGCGGAGACGCTTGGCAGTCCAGGCCAAAGCACAACAGGTTTTCTCGAGCATGGAGTAGCGGGATTCACAGTCAGTGAATTTCTTGCTCAGGTAGTAGATGGCATGCTCTTTTCTTCTCGTCTCGTCTTGTTGTCCAAGGACACAACCCATGGAGTCTTCTAAGACGGTTAAGTACATTATCAAAGGTCTTCCTTCCACTGGAGGAGACAAAATGGGTGGTTCGAGCAAATATTCCTTAATGCTGTCGAACGCTTTCTGACAATCGTCTGTCCAGACGCAACTCTGATTTTTCCGTAGAAGTTTGAAAATTGGAGCGCAAGTTGCTGTCATGAGATATATGAATCTTGAGATGTAATTCAGACGTCCAAGAAATCCTCTAACTTGTTTCTCGGTTCTGGGTGAAGGCATTTCTTGAATTGCCTTGACTTTGTTTGGATCTACTTCAATTCCTCGTTTGCTGACGATGAAACCAAGGAGTTTTCCTGAGTAGACACCAAAGGTACACTTGTTGGGATTCAGGCGAAGCTGAAACTTCCGTAAGCGTTGAAATAACTTTGTCAAATCTTGTATGTGATCTTCCTCATTTTCTGATTTGGCAATCATGTCGTCTACATACACTTCCACTTTCTTATGCATCATGTCGTGGAAAAGTGTAGTCATGGCTCTTTGATATGTTGCCCCTGCGTTCTTTAGTCCAAAAGGCATAACGCGATAGAAGAACGTGCCCCAGGAGGTGATGAAAGTTGTTTTCTCCATGTCTTCAGGTGCCATTTTGATTTGGTTGTATCTCGAAAATCCGTCCATGAATGAGAAAACTTTGGATTTTGCTGTACTATCAACCAACATGTCAATATCTGGTAACGGAAAGTCATCCTTAGGGCTAGCTTTGTTCAAATCTCTGTAGTCGACGCACATGTGGACTTTTTCGTCTTTCTTAGGAACGGGAACAATGTTAGCTAACCACTGAGGGTATTCTGAAGTAACGAGGAAACCAGCGTTGATTTGCTTTTGAACTTCCTCTTTGATTTTCATAGCCATCTCCGGATGAGTTCTTCTCAATTTTTGCTTGACCGGAGGGCACTCTGCTTTTAATGGTAACTGATGCTCCACTATACTGGTATCCAACCCTGGCATATCCTGATAAGACCAAGCGAAGACATCTGAGAATTCTTTGAGTAGCTGTACCAAGCTCTCTCTGATCTCTGAACTGAGCGAAGCTCCAATCTTAACCTCTTTTCTGTTTCCTTCAGAACCAAGGTTAATGATCTCTAGAGGCTCATTGTATGGCTGAATGGCCTCTTCCCTTTATTGAAGTAATCGTGAAATTTCCTTTGATATTTCTTCGTCTTCTTCTTCCTCTGCCTCGAATACAGGAAACCCAAAGCTTGGAGAAGTCATATGATCGCAAGTTTTAACGGGGTATTTTATGATTAATCTGCATATGTGTGATAAGTTTTATTTAGACAACGAGGGAAGACTCGGTGTATGCAGTTAATAATTTTTGATGTTTTTTTAAAGGTGTTTTTTAGGATTACCAATTTCCGAAAAAGAAAAGGGAAAAACTAACCAAGGAACAAAACGACATTTTTATTTATTGACAGTCATTTCTTGAAACAAAGACCCTATAAAACAAAAATCTATTGCTTTGGGCGAAGCAAAGAGGGACATTTTTCTAAGAAATAGTAAAATGCAAAGCCCTATGAAACATCTCTTCACCCTGGGCTATGGTGAGAGGACAAAATAACGGTGAAAGTTCCTACTTAGGAGTGCGAACAACTGTTGAAACTTCAACAGCTGTTCAATAGTGGCGAACCCCATTCTTCTACTTCAGCAGACTGAGCAGTGTGAGCATACCCCTTTCCAAGTGGAGTATGTCGGACTTTCTTTTGAGGAAACTTCCAATCTTCTGAATGGAGAGACGCGTTGTTGGAGACACTTTCGAGATCATCCTCTTCTGTATTTTGATCTTGCTCTTCTCCCAAGATGGCATTGACTAGGTATGTGAACTCTAAATCAGTAGCCTCGGAAGGTGACTTGGGGATATAATCCTCAATGATGGCTTCACCAGATGCTGATGATGAATAGCAAGGGTTATATATCTCTTTTGGCTGAGTGAGGTACTCGTAATCAATGTTCCATCCAGATGGAAAAATGTCTTCAAGAGATATTTTTGAACTTTCAAGAGCGGAGTATTTCACCATGTAGTCGAATTTTCCGCTTGGTTCTCGTAATGTATCCCAGGTTTCTTCGGGGATAGGAGGAACTTCTTCTGATGAACCATGACTTCTGGTGGTGAAGCTGTTGGTGACTTCATCACTGCTTGGTTGAGTCTTACTTTCAGATCCCTTAGTCGGATAGCAGCAAGGTGAATCAGACTCTAATAGGGATATGTATCCTGCCTCAAGAAGGTAGGACATACATTCCACTTCAAAATACTCATTGGTGTTTTCCGTACCGATGGTATTGACTGTTTGTTGAATAAGTTGAAGAAAACCTCCGCTACGGAAAGTTTCTTGAATTGGGAGAACTACCTCAATCCCTGGAATAACTTTTGATGATGTTGGAAAGAAACCAACTCCTGTTCTGTTCTTGTTGTTGGTAGGAATATCAATGTGCCCCCAACCACCGGTAGTGCCAAACTTTACAACTTGGATTGCATCTTTGTAGGAAGAAATAGACGCTGCTTTCTCCTTTCCTTTTTCCTTGTCCAAGGAAAGTGCTTGGAATTTAGTTCCAGTGACTTCTTTTGGTTCTATGTCGAAGAATGATGACAGGTTGCTGACGATCAAAGCTCATTCTCCACATACAGTTACCAATTTGTCATTTCTTATAAACTTCAGTTTCTGATGAAGTGTCGAAGTAATTGCCCCAGCTTCATGAATCCATGGGCGACCTAGCAAAAAACTGTATTGTGTCGGGATATCCATAACTTGGAAAGTAATTTTGAACGTCTGAGGTCCAATAGTTATGGGAAGATCCACTTCTCCAAAACTGATTTCCTTGATCCATCAAACGCTTTGACAATGACGTGACTGTCCCTTAGCGGGTAATCTTTG
Source organism: Vicia villosa (assembly GCF_029867415.1). NCBI lineage: Eukaryota > Viridiplantae > Streptophyta > Magnoliopsida > Fabales > Fabaceae > Vicia > Vicia villosa. Next base: position 108,045,988 of record NC_081181.1, on the reverse strand, counting down.
AAGGATAATCTTGACAATGTTGATTTCGGCATGACGTTGAGAGAGGATCCATTGTCTATTAGGACTCCTGTGAGTACATCATCCATGCAGCCAACTAAGATGTGAAGTGGAAGGTTATGGTCCACTCCTTCTTCAGGAAGATCTTCATCACAAAAACTCAAGTTAGTTCCTGCGGAAATGTTGGCAATGATATTGTTGAATTGTCTTACAGTAACACTTGGTTATACGAAAGCTTGTTCCAAGACTTTCTGTAGAGCTTCCCTATGAGCTTCAGAACTCAATAGCAGGGAGAGAACAAGTATCCGAGATGGAGTATGTAGCAACTGGTCTACAATGTTGTATTCACTCCTTTGGATTAATTTCAAGATCTCATCATTTTCTTTCGCTTGAACAACATTGATCGGATGATTGTCTTGCCTATGTGGTGCTTCTTCCGAAGGCTCTTCCACATTTTTTGTTGTTCTGTTGAAGACTCGTCCACTTCTAGTGACTCGACTAACGTCATTAATGTTGACAACAAATGGTAATGGTATTTCCTCACCATTTTCAATAAATGTAGCATTGTACTTGTATGGTATAGCCTTGCTGGACTCATACGGTACAGAACCTGGTAAGTAGATGACTAATGGAGCAATTGCCGTCTTCCTGCTGTCATACTTGACTTGCATTGGTTCAACTTGATTAATTTGAGGAGATAAGGTAAAGACTTCGTCATCTTCTCTGTTGGCAAGAACTGTAATGGTATTATCATCCATTAGTTTCTGAATGTCGTTGCGAACACGCAAACATCCTCGTGAATTTCTTCGACAGATTCTGCATCTACTATAAGGATGGAAATCCGTTCCAAAGTAGGCAAGTCCATTTAAAGCCTTATGGAACCTGACTACCGATCCTTCTAGATCTCCAACTTTGTAGATTTTGTATTCTCCTGGACATCCTTGAACCATGTTGATGTCGCATTCAATTTTGACTCGGATGTGTTGAATCCATCCTAAGTCCATTTGTTCTTGTAATGCAGCTTGAACTACGGCACATCCTTGATTATTCTTTGGACAAATTTCACATGTGAAGTAGTTATGAGGTGGTACATGGCCGTATCCAGCTTGTCTAGCATACATTTTGACAAGATTTTCCCCTATCTGACGAATGTCGTAGATTTGAATGACGTTGGGGTGTTGATCTATCAAATTCACTGAAGCTTCTTTGTGCTACGACAAAGGATTTTCCTGGACATTGGGATTAGTATCTTTGAAGGATAGCATTTCGCTCTTCACTAATATTTGAACGTCAATCTTGAAATTGAGACACCTCTCAATATTGTGACCTGGTGCCCCCTGATGATAGGAACAAGATTGGTCAGCCTTGAACCAATGTGATGATTCATTTGCAGGATTTGGAGGATTCTTCGTCTGAATGAGTCCTTTTGCCAATAGTGTTGGAAACAATTCCGCATATGGCATTGGTATGGGGTCAAAGGGAGGATACCTTTGTGCCCGATTGTTGTTGAAATTTGGAGGTCGAACCTGCTGCTGAGGTTGCTGTGACCCTTGTTGAAATGGTTATTGCAAAACCTGAGGTTGATAAGCTGGCGCTGAGTTAACAACCAGAGTTATTGCTGCAACCTGAGGTTGAAACCTCTTTCTGGTTTTGTGCAAGACATTGCTGACATCTTGATCCTTTTTCTTCTGGAAAGAGCTTCCATATTTTCTGGGACCAATAGAAGATTCTGGTTCTATGTTCAAGCGTCCTTCTCAAACTGCTTCTTCTAAACGCACACCCATATTTACCATCTCTGTAAAATCACTAGGTGCACTTGCAACCATTCATCCTTAGTAAAATGGACTCAAAGTCTTGAGATAGATTTTTGTCATCTCTTTCTCTTCAAGTGGTGGACATATTTGAGCAGCAACTTCACGCCATCTCTGAGCATATTCCTTGAAGCTTTCTCTATCCTTTTGAGTCATGGCCCGGAGTTGATCTCTATCGGGAGCCATGTCCAGATTGTACTTATACTGTTTGACGAAGGCCTCTCCGAGGTCTCGAAAAGTACGAATCTCTGAACTGTCCAAGTTCATGTACTATTTGAGTGCAGCACCAGTCAGGCAGTCTTGAAAATAATGGATGAGCAATTGTTGATTATTAGTCTGAGTTGACATTCTTTGAGCGTACATTACGAGGTAACTTTGTGGGCATGAATTTCCTCTGTACTTCTCGAAATCTGGTACTTTGAATTTGTGAGGAATCTTAACATTTGGAACAAGACAGAGGTCTGCAGCATTCTTTCCAAATAAATCTTGTCCTCTGAGAGTCTTGAGTTCCTTCTGCATTTGCAGAAACTGTTCCTGGAACTCGTCCAATCTTTCATATACGCCAGCGTCCTCACTGGGAGTGTGATGATATACTTGTCCGCCCGGTGGAGGAAAAGTATGCACAAATGGTCGTGGAGAAGCCATGACAGTAGATCTTGGAATCTCAGCGTTTTGTTGTGTGAAACCCATTGCCGTTGCTCTTGGAAATTCAATTTCCAGAGGTCTGTAACCCTCCGGTGGACGCATATCCATTGTGACTCTTGAAACTTTAGAAGTTGGGGGTATGTACCCTTCTGGAGTAAATTTATACGGCATGCCCCAAGGTCGGTCGGGCGGCATGGTATACTGAGGAATAGGAGTATAAACAACCTCGGAAACCACAGTCCTTTGTGGTTCTTCAGGTGTTGGTTGATTCTGCGCAACCACCAAGGCTTCTAACATACTATTGAGCCTTTCAACAGTATCTTTGAGGGTAGTAATCTCTTCTCTGAGTTCTCCATTATCTTGCTCAAAGTCTTCCATTCTTTTCTTGCGACTTGAACGAGTGTTGTATAGATGAGACATCTTGAATGCCTTTGTTCACCTCCTTCTCCTCCTCTCTTTCTGGAGAAAGGAAAGTGACTATTAGATCCACGACAATTCTCGTGTCAGTGCGTATGACTAAAGCGATGCATGATGTGTAATTAAGTTAATATTTTTCAAGGAAACACCATAATTACGTTATGAAACATCAAACTTTTATTAATTAAGCGAAAACGTCATTTTTTACACACTTTGAAAAGGGAAATACAGAGAAACTGAGAGAAAGGACTCTAAAACGTTGATGAAGAGCCGACTTCACGTTCTAGCATTTTCTTCTGTTTCTTGAGCTGAGCGTTCTCTGACGTGAACTGATCGATAATCCAGAAAGCAGGAGGGATATGATGAGAAAGTGATGATTGTGTCACTTGTCGATCGAGTACTTCCAGTAACTCATCCTTCCTTCTTAGGATGTTCTGAATCTCAACATTTTCCGTGTTGACGATTCGATACTTGTTTTTCCAAGCATTCCTTTCTTCACATACCTTGTTTAGTGCTGCTTGCAATTTCTTAACATCGGTGGAGAAAATGAAAATTGGTTCCCTTAGGGGAATAGGTTCTTGATGCTGATATGGCATCCTGAGCTTGAATGCTCTGACGCGTACCCATTGAAGGTAAGGATCCAGGGAGATGCAAAGATGTTTTCCTAACAATCTTCTCCCTTTTGTGTGAACAAGACACCAGGCTTGGACAATTTCCTTCTTCAGCATGTTACCATGAAGAACAGATCCTCCAATTGAATATTACTTGGTATATTTTTCATGGGATAGCCGTATTGACGACGGGCTAAAGCTGGATTATAGCTGATTCCTCCCTTAGTTCCAATAAGGGGTATGTTGGGATAACTTCCGCAACTGAAGATGATCTTGGTTTCGTCGTTGTTAGGACTACTCCAATCAATGTCTGTATGAGTGAGAGACATGATTTTCTGTGACCAATAAAGGCCATCCCTCATGTTCAAGAAAGTGCTAGACTTTGGCAGGTGCGAGACGAACCATTCGCATAGCAATGGTACGCAGCATGTGATTAATCCTCCTCGCTGCAGGTTTCTTGAATGCACAGAGTCATAAGCATCCACAAGCAAGGTTGGAACTGGATTTCCAATCAATAAGATCTTAATTGCGTTGATGTTGACGAAATTGTTAATGTTGGGAAACAAAAACAATCCGTAGATAAGCAATGCCAAGATTTCCCCAAAAGCGCTCATATCTTGGATGCTGACGAAGTACCGAGCTTGATCCAATAAGAACTTGGAGGGAAATCCTTGAATTCCTCCTTTACTCACCATATGAGTTCTGCTGTCGACTACGTTCAAAGGAGTAGTTGCAGCAATAATAATGTCGTTAGGATTCTTTTCCAAACCGGAGTACGGATCTTGCGTGTACACGGGTATTCGAATCAGACGAGAGTACTCCTCCAACGTAGGCATGAGTTGATAATATGGAAAGGTAAAGCACTGATACGTTGGATCGTAAAACTATACCAAACTGGGAAGGATCCCATCCACAATGTCAGTGCTGAGAAGAGGCAGAAGTTTTCCATACTTCTCCTTGAAAACCTGGGGGTTGACCACCAGCTTTCCGAGCTTTTCCAATTCCTCGACCTTAGGAATTTTGAAGGTGTATTTCCTAGCTCTCTTTCTTCCGTAATCCATGGTATAGATCCTTAAGTCCTTTCTCCGTTTCTCTCTTTCTATGAAGTTCAAAAACGTTTGTTATTTAGTTTCCTTGAAAAACGAATCGAAAAAGACTCTTTTTGGTTTTAATTATGATGAATGCATGAATGCATGAATGCACACACAAGAGCTTTTAAACAAACATGGCGTAGAAGGGTATAGTGGTCATGAAGTCACAACGCAAACCTCGCCCCATGGTAAACTAAGGATAAGGATTTTTGTACATGTAGAACGGGTTCTAGGGGATCTCAGAGTTTTTGCTCAACCTTAAAGATACGTTGATTGGTATCTATAAGTGAGTTTTCTCTGAGTGTAGTATCTGCGTGACAATTACTTTCATAATCACCGCTCTACGTCCTAAAAAGGCTTTAAGTGGGGTTAATGTGTTTCTAGGTCCTCTTGGTACAAATCAGTCTCGGAATGCATTGGCGCAGTTAATCACAACCAGCCAGGCTAATCCCAAGAGTAGATTTGGGAACCAAGATTAGAGGGCCTTCACCGAGAAGACATCCTCCATCCTATCTTATGTTGCACTCAAATCCGGGTATAGGATTTCTCACCACAAGGGGGAATCAAGCCCTTTCCCGATACAGAAAAAACAAAATAAACAAATATATATGCAACAATCACATGAAATGACACAGAGGTTAGGCAGGACCTCTCTTGTTTGAGGGGGAATTTGGCATCCCTAATTCCTCATTGGGGGCTGGACCAGCACAGGTCAACCATTGGTTTGGATGAAAAACCAAGGTTTTTAACATATCCCCAGCAGAGTCGCCACTTTTTTGTGGTCGTTGTTTTCATTACCTCCTCGTTTCACTTGGGAGGACGGCTTGCTAGACCCTTCACGCGAAATTTGGAAGGAGAATACGCCCGGGGCGGGATGAATTTTGTTTCAGTTCTTCCTACGATATCACACGAACTTTTTAATTATCCGACGAGTAGGAAAGGGGAAAAAGATATCAAATAAACCCTAGGAGTTTGCTAAGTGTGGGGATTCACCTAGACTAGAAATTTTGGAGTCCGGGGGGTCGGTTATACATAGGGAAGAGTTTAAGCACCCTACATATCCGTAGTACTCTACGGGAACCTTCTCTGGGTCTATGTGTTTGTGTTTGTTGCTTATTATTGGGAAAGTTTCTCCTTTGTGTTAAGAGAAAGAATTGAATTGAATTGAAAAGAAGACAGACAAACTGACTATTTTTGGTATTTTGTTAGCTAGCTGAGATTCCTTGTGAACCTTATGCCTACATATCCCTAATGGAAGTCAGAGCTTTTTGTATTTCGGGGAACTAATTAGGGATTTTAATGATTTTTGGTGCCTTGCTTGAAGCTCAAGGTTGAAGCTTTAAATTAAATCTCTGTTTACAGTAAAGAGACATGAAATTATCTTTACAGAGAGGTATTTCTACTATTCCACCACAAACATTTTTAAAGTGACAGAAAAGCTAAAATGTTTCATTAAGAGAGGGAGCCTACTTGGTTGATCAAGTATGACAGCCAACATGCCTCTTAAATGAAAGATTATCAACCAAATTAGGGAAAGGTTGTACAAGTCTGGGATGTGTCTAGATCATGCCTTTCACGAGTCCTAAATGGGAGAATGTTTGAAATGATTGTTTGTTTGAAATGATTGTTTGTTTGTGATGATTATTTGTTTGTGGTGAGATAGGATAAATACCTACCTATGAAGATGAGCTATGTCTATCTATTGTTTCAAAGATTTGATTTTAGCTAGCTTGCATGAGGCCCAAGCTTGAGGCTTTTGATTGATTTATTGCTTTTATTAGCCCTGAGAGATAACTCTACTGGGGATGGATTTAAACTAAAGAGTTTTCGTGTTCTGTACAAAGCCCAGAATTGAGGCTGACTCTAGCTGGAGAGTATTTATTTGATGGATTTTTATTTGGTGTTCTGTACAGAGCCCAGAATTGTGGCTGACTCTACTTAGGGAGACTCTATTTTGTGCCTTGTATGAAGCCCAAGGTTGTGGCTGACTCTTAACTGGGGAAATTATTAGTTCATGCCTTGTATGAAGCCCAAGGTTGAGGCTGACTCTTTGGGGAGTTTTACTCTGCTGGAGGATTTATCTATTAAAAGACTGATTTTTGGAGGCTAACCCTTTCCAAGGATTTTGAATGATAGCAGAAATATGATCTAATTGAGACTTCTTGTTTTAAAGCCCGAGATGAAGGCTGACACTGATTGAGGATAGATAATTATGGGTCCAAGACTCTGCTAAGGAAAATTGACGAAGATAAGGGTGACAGAGACTGTCCATGTCTCTCATTCCAAAAGGTGTACTCAATATGAGATTGAGACAAACTTGGCTTGTTTAAAGTCTGGTTTGAAGAATAGAAGAAACTTACCAGGATAGGCTAAAAGGTGACTAAAGACTTGTTCCTATGTTTATAAGAAACCTGGTGGGTCCTTGTATACAAGCTCAAGAGGAAGCTGGGAATGCTTTTAAGAAGCATGTGGGTCCTTGTACAAAGCCCAAAAGGAGGCTAATCGGGGGTTATCGAGGGTCCTTGTTATAGCACAAGAGAAAGCTATGTGGTTTTTGAACTTATTTTGGCTCTAAGCAAATGGGTAAGAGGTTTCACCGGGAATAATTCCTCTTGGGTGGATGTATCCTATTTTGGTTCTAAGGCTTTTTCAAGATGTTTCACCGGGAATAATTCATCTTGAGGGTTTGAACTAAAGATTTCTAATTAGGAAAGAGCCTTCATCGGGAAGACATTCTCAATCCTAGGCCATATTCCTATAATATATATATAGTTTAACTGTCCTAGGGTATACACTCAGACGTAGTTCTAAACAAATATATAAATAGTTTATATTTTGACAGTAATTTTAAATAAAGACTGTAAATTGAAAGCTTGTAAAGCTTAACCTGGATGGATTGGAGGCCTTTGAAGAAGTATGTACAAAGCCTTACCAGCAATTTTATTGATGACAGTTGAATGTTTATTATAAACAGTTAAAGGTTTTTGAAAATAGAAGAAGTGAAGATGGACAAAGGTCACATAGGTATCTGAAGAGTTTCACTGGGAATAATGCCCTTCAAATACCAGAAGAATGTTTTGAAAACAGAAAGAAGATTTTGTAAATACAGTTTTGGAAAATAAACTACGAAAAGAAAAAGATGCTGGGACTAACACTCTATTAGAGGCCCAGTACATTATAGAACTGGTTGACTGTTATGAAAATAGTTGAAAAAGATTTGCAATTTTGAAATGATTACTGTTGTGAAAATAGTTGATTATCTGTAAAATAAAAGAGGGGTTGGGACTTACACTCTATTAGAGGTCCAGAGAAATGATTTACTGTTTATGAGAAATAGTCGTTTGAAAAAGAATTAATTGAATATTAAAAGAAAAGGAAGGATGGATGGGACTTACACTCTATTAGAGGCCCAGAGAAATGATTTACTGTTTATGAGAAACAGTTGAAAATGATTTGAAATGATACAAGGTTTTGTTGTCTGAAAACCAGGATCGTCCGTTTGATCGGAGATTGAAAACAGTTTTGAAAATTGACAAAAGTCAACTTACTTAGGGTAAAGACAAAGTCTATACCTAATTAAGACCTACATGATTAGGGTTTTATCACAAAAAATATTTATAAGAGATTAGGTTTTGAAAATCAAGAGAAAACTATATTTAAAGTATTTTAAAATACTTAAAAATATGTTATTTTAAACCTAAAAAATATATATCAAGTAAATAATATTTTTGTGATTTTTTGGGTTATTCATAAAATAAATATGTTAAATGATAAGTGTGTGAAAAATAAAAAAGAAATGATTTAATTTGATTGGTTAATTTGTTGTGTGAAGTTGTAAAGAAAGATAAAGAAAAAAAGTAGTAAAAAATAGGTTTTGGCCTCCCCATGGTTTGAACCCCACGCCCTTGTAATCAACTACTCAAAACAACACCACTGGGCCAACGCGCGCTTGGTGTCAAGGGAGTGACTCGATTGCAATACATATATTATTCAAGTGCATAGAGCAAAAAAAGAAATAAAATCAAAAGGTCTGGGGCGAGGGGGATTCGAACCCCGGACCTTGGGCACGCGCAACACACAAACTCTCTTTACCACTGGGCTATAACGATGTAGTCGTTTATAAAACAACCACCATTCAAAATAAAATAAACTCAGACCCTGGATTTGAATTTTTGCGCGCCACCACCATTGTCATCTTCAACCTCAAGCTTCCATGATTTTTAAAATTCTAACTCTCTCGTTTCTCAACCAAATCAGATGATGTAAACGTGAATTTTGCTCTAAATTTCCTCACGAATTCAAATATGCAACTAAAATTTATTTATATTAACTATAACTATCTAATTTTCCATAAAACACGAAGAACACATAAAACCTAATTTTAAAATTAAATGATGGATACGATGAGTAAATGAATGATGATAGAGGGTTTTTAATCCTCTGATGATGCTAAACAAACTGGTATCGTGATATATGAGAAAGAGTACTTGAATAAATGGGTTAGAGTTTGAAAAATTACCTCTGAAAATGGAGGTCGTGAGGATGATAAGGAACACCTGGGCTTGTGTGAGTGATCCTAAAAGCTTCCTGGGGACTCAGTGATGCTAACTGAATACTTATTATGACTTAAATCCCCCTGAATCGTCCAACTCGACTCCTTCAAATTGAGCTTCAAGTGAGCATGGAGGTTGATGAATTTGTAGTTACAGATGTGCTGCAGGCATCTGAATAGCTTCACTACACCTCTAGGAACGTATTGATGTGCTTAGATTGGCTTGACACCTTCTGAATTCTTCTACAGACCTCCAATTGCTTAAGCTCCAAAGTGAGAGTGACTATGGTGTTACTCCACTTACAAAAGTGATCCAGGTGCTTGGATCACCTCTAATGAACCTCCTTAAGATGTTAGAATGCTTACTTCTCAAAGAAGAGCTCTGGTTTGAAGAAATCGATTCTTCTTGCCAAAGAACTTTGAAAAACCATAAGCATGAGGGAGAGAAAGAGAAAGCAAGAATTTTAGTTGCTTTGGTGTGTATTGTATGGAGGATAGCACTTGTATTTATAGGCAAATAGTTCAGTATAATTGCAGAGGAGTGAGCTTGCTTAGTGAAGTCATTTTGGTTTCTTAAGTATGAAGAAATTTCAAAGAATATCAAAATATGATCATTGCATTTTCGAGCTAGTTCCTTATCCCTTGATCTCTTGTGATCTTAGGGGACATTTCTGATTCAGAGTGTGATGCAATTGGTTAGTGAGAAGATTCCTTTGGTGATTCATCCATTTGCCATAAATTCTCAAAATGTAATCATTACATGATCACATGTTCTTGTTTTGGGAATCTTCTTCAATTCTTATGCCATGGTGAAAATGAATGCATGGTAAGTTTGCAGATGTGTTATGGGTCATGTAGCATCCATTAGTGAAGCCATATGCACAAAATTGCAAAGTTTGAAATTGTACATGACCTATAATTTTACCTTATGAGGCCAACTTTGAACAAGCATAACTCCTAGCTCAAAATGAATTTGGAGAAGGTTTAGCATAACATGGAAATCCCTAAACATCTACTTCAATTCATTAGTTTGGGGTTTCTTCAGAATCCTTTGGGAATTTTGTGAAAAATGGGCCTAAAGGTGGAAGAAAACTAGGTTAAAAACACTTAGAATTTTTCTAAGTTTTTATGACCTAAAACTTCAAAATTCACAAATCTTCTTAAATGATTGATTCCTTGAAAAAAGTTGTCTTGTAAGATGTTGTTTTATTTTTCAAGATCTACAACTTTCATTTTGGGAGATTTTTGAATGTGTAAGCAAAATTTTGAGTTCCCAAAATACCCTCAAAAACCCTAATTCTTGACTTTTTGATCCATGATGAATTTTCTTGAATTTCTTTTTCCAAATGACTTTAATAATCATATATTGATGATATTGATCTTAAAAAGTCATGGTTTGACCAAAAATCTCAAAAGTCAAAGGTTATCTTGTATAGTTGACTTTTTCCAGATGAAGTGAAATCTTGGACTTTTGTGATGAATCAAACTCTCCTCCTCAAATGAATGATGTGAATGGATTATATTGAGTTAATAGAAGCTCTTGAGTCATGCTTTGAGTTTTGGATCCATGTCCTGATTAAAAGTCAACTATCTTGGTGAATTAGGTCAAAAACCCTAATTGTCGACCAGATGAAATTGAAGTGAAATTCATCTGGTCGACAATCAATCATAGGTGAATAGAATTAAGCTTTTGATTCCTATGGTTGTGTTAGAGACCATCCCTTTTTATTGATTGATCCTTTTCCTGAGCTCTTTTGTTCCTGAACATCCTCGACTAAGTACCAGATGAATAAGTGACTGCTTTGAGTATCTGTTTTGAAATTGATGAAACATTTTGAGGTGTGACATCTCAGGGGTGTCAAAATTAGGGTATGAAAAATTTAAACTCAAATGATAATGGATAAAAGGATGTTGTTACCTTAGAATCATTTCATGTATGAATGAATATGATGTGATGATGGATGAATAAATATTTCATGCATAGGGTTAGTAAACAAAGTATATATACAATGATAATGCAATGAACAAAGTATAAGTGTACAAGGATAAAAAATCAACAAGTATATGTATATAAGATAATAACAATTAGATCAAAGTGGCACGTTATATCAACATGGTGGAGTTCAAATATCACAAGTTCAAGATTATGGTTTTAGGTTTTGTTTGATTCCTAACCCTAGTTGATTTAAAAAGTTGATTAAAAGTCAAACCCTAAAAGAGGATTAGTCTAAGGGTACATGCTATCATCAAAGTTGACTTTAACTTAACCCTAATTAATTCACACAAAGTTATGTACAAGTTACTTGGTAAGAAAATGTCAAAAGAAATTGATTAAAAGGCTTTAAAACACCTAAAATACTTGTTTTTTTAATTTAATTTTTAAATGTTAAAACAGTAAATATTTTTGGATTTTTTAATCATATTATAAAAATAGGCAAGTTAAACAAACAACACAAAAAATATCAGATCAAGAGAATTAATTTTACTATTTTTAATGATTTTTCAAAGTTCAATAAAAAGGGTGAAGAAACAAGTGATTAAAAAAGAAACTTTGGCCCTAGGAGGTGTGGAACCCACGCCACTAAGGTTATCAACGCAAAACATAGCCACTGAGCCAGAGCGCTCTATTTGTCAAACAAACACGCGCGTAAATATATATTAAAAAACACGTTCTAAATTCAAACTTAACTTCATCTTCAACTTTTGGCTCGTGAATTTAGAAATTCAAACATGATCAAAACTGAACCATTTCCATAAATTCAAGCATGCATCTTATGTGATTTTTCAAGATGATTTCAACCATATAAATTTCATAAATTTATTCAAACTGAAACTCATGAATTTCTAGAAAACAGTCAAGAACCCTAATTTTTCAAAATTAAATTAAATGATGAATATGTAAAATCAATCCCGAAAACCTTGGAGCTTTTATTCCCTACATCATGCTGAGTAGAATGGTATAAAGTTTTGTTTAAAATGATGCTTCTAACTATGAGTTCAAAGTTTGTTTTTTTACCTCTGAAAGTTGAGATTGAATCCTTGCTTAGAGGTTTTATAGAAGTGTGTTGATGATCTGGATAGTTTCCTTGTACCTCAGGGAAGCTAAATGAATGCTTGGAATAAAGTGAAACCCTTTAGAACTCCAAACCCGATAATACCTACAAAATAAGAAATTTGAAATGAAGATTTTGATTCTAGGTGTTACAGAATTTGTTCGATGATTTAGATAGTCTCTCTATGATATATAGAAGGTATTTGGATGATTAGTTTGGACAATGTGTGAGTTTGGTGAAAGTTTGAAGGTTAAGGCTTCAAAGAGATCTTTAATGGAGCTTCAATGGTGATTTTTGGTTTGAGGTGTTTTAGAGGGTGGTGGAGGTGATGAACAACTCACAAATGATGTATGGAAGTTTTTGGAATGCTTGGTTGATACTCAGAACTTCCACAACTCAAAATGACTAGTGAAATGCAAATCACACAAAAAATGAATTTCAAGTGAGAAGGTGACTTTGAGATTTCTTGTGTGTTTGATGTGAAAAGCAAGCCCCTTTATTTATAGGCCAAAATTAGAGTTTGTGGGCGAAGAAATCAGATCAAAAGAAGTTGACATGTGAAAGTTACCTAACTTTGCTTCTTGGTGAAGTAATATGAAAATTGTGGTTTCAATGGTACTTGTCATGCTTTAATCACAACTTAGGGGAGTTTTTCTAAGTTGTTGATTTTAATTTGAGCCATCCTTGGACTTGGATTTTGATGGGGACAATCGTTTGAGCATATGAGAATGATTGGACTCCCTTGTGGGTTTCAAAATCCTAACTTGCTTAGTCTCCTTCTGACCAGTCTCCTGTCTTGGAACACAAGCAACAACTAACAATATTTTTGGTATTTTGGTTATCAAATGATATATGCATGATGATAATGATAATGGTGATTATCATACTATTTGTAATGGGGCGGGATCTCAGTGGTCAAAAATTGGGGTACAACACATGCATTTTTGAAAAACCTCTGATATTCTATTTTTGGAAAATCGGTCAAATTTTTTAATAAGGGTCTATTCACCTCCCTCTAGACCATTTTTGTACTCCATATTCTCACCTAACACATATCAGGTTGCTCAATAGGAAAAGGAGTGGGAACTCCGAGATGCGTTGCTTGGATAGTCCTTGTTCTTGAAGGAAGAAGGATTAGATCTAAATGCGAATAAACATCCATGTCGAGATTCATTTTACCAGGAGAAGGATGAGTAGTGTTTTATTGATTGACAATTGTCTGTATTGCGCCAATAGTAACTAGAAAGGCTTCTTGTGTAGTGGCGGAGTGAGTAGCTCTAAATCTAGCCATTTCCCAAGATCAAATAGATCAGAGATACAAAAATTTGAAGATATAAAAAAATGGGTGTTGTAATCGACATATAGTTAAAATTGATCGAGCGCAATTGAATTGTTTACTCAATTTGCTAGATCTCCATTAGCAGGTTGAAGAAAACTTCATGCTTAAAAATTGAACACATAGATAAAGAGTCATAGAAAACACGAGAATCAGAAGTAGATTCCCGTAGACGACGCTGTTGTGCCATTCTAAAACCAGAAATAGAGAGAGGTGGAAGCTGCGATGGAGTAGAGCTTCCGGTGCGGCAGAGAGCGGGGTATAATTTCAAGGTTAGCTCTCTGACCCCCAAGTCATTATATGAAGGAATAAAGAATATTCAAATTGTGTTTGGATCTTATTACTTGATTCGACGCCATTCCCAATATATACGGGAGAGAAATAACAGTCTCGCTATCTTTCAGGCATGAAATGAAGAGGACCGTTGATTGTTCCTGAGGTGTAAATATCCTACAACAAGGTATATGATCTTGCTACAGTAAGGAGAAGATTCTAGAAACACAACTGTATAGTCAGTCAAAAGGCTTTGATCCGGAACATGTTATCTCAGGATGATCTGTCCAAGATGAATATGGTCGACCCAGAGTCATTAGTGTGCTATATTGTATTAACTTATTTTTTGTTTTTATTTTTTTATTTTTTAATACTTATAATTTAATTTAATTTTTTATTTGTTTTAAATGCATGTGCATATAAATTAGTCAATGGAGATATTTTTTGTTTAATATGACACATGGTGGAATTTACTTTCTTTTTATGTTTTTTAATATTATTTTAGGAATAGGTTGGACATGTCCAACTATGATTTTTGCTAGCTTTTTAATGAGTTAGGTTTTATCTCCATGTCTTTTTTATTTAATAATTTATCTTTTTTGAAATAATTAATTTTACAAAAACATTTTTCATATATATATATATATATATATATATATATATATATATATATATATATATATATATATATATATATATATATATATATATATATATATATATATATATATATATATATATATATAAATTTAACAAAAAAAATTAAATGAATTCCATATTTGTAAGTCAAATGAAGTATTTAAAAAAACTTGAAGCCTAACTTAATGAAATCAAATTAATCAACATACTCCATTTTGTCAGTGCCGATAACTCTCGGTATAGAATAAGATTTAATTCAAAAATTATATATTTTTAATTGATGAGGTAACTGTACATTTATAAATTTATTAGCCTCTCCGTCACAATAGGTGTCATCTTTCCTATTTTTATTTGTCTCAAATTATAAATCCATTTAGAATATCAATGTGATATTTATTATTTATTTTCATTAACTTACCTTTATTTATTATATTTTAATTCATTTAAGTATTCCATTACCTATTATTAATTAATAAGGTTATTTTAGTAAATGAGACTCATTTTATTATTGAAATCAATATAATTAATCATTTTTTTAAAAAGCGTGAAAATCTCAAACAAGACACCAATTATGAGATGGAGGGAGTAAAAAAACTCGCGGGATACCTTTACTTTTGCACGAGTATTGATATTGTACGCGCATTTATTTTCAAAATATAATAAAGAAAAATAAAATTTATTTAACCAAAAAAT
Source organism: Vicia villosa (assembly GCF_029867415.1). Taxonomy (NCBI): domain Eukaryota; kingdom Viridiplantae; phylum Streptophyta; class Magnoliopsida; order Fabales; family Fabaceae; genus Vicia; species Vicia villosa. Next base: position 108,030,870 of record NC_081181.1, on the reverse strand, counting down.
TTATTGTTTTTAAAAAGGATAATAAATTAGTGCTTATAATTTTTGTATATATAAAATTTATAAATGAACAATATATTTTTTCGAATATAAATATAATTTTTATTTTACAGTATTTATAAAAATATTGTTTAGTATTTTTTGGATTAATTTTATTATTCATTATTGCTATATAGTGCAGTCTCATTGAAAAATTAAATATTAATATTTTTTGGAGTAATTTACATGTTCATATACCATGCCCATTATATGTTCTGTTAATGAGCATAGTTTGATGTTTAGATTTAAAATAGGCATATAAAAGTTAAAATAAAGTTGTTAACCAAACATATAATGTGCATGGTATATTGTTTAGATTTCATTTCACATACCACACATTATACGTTTAGATAACAACTTTAGATTCATATTATACCATACTATACATTATACGTTATTCTAACTACTTAAAATGCTTTTTTATATGTTCTAACTAGGGGTGGCAAAACGGGCCGGGGCCCGCCGGGCCGCCCGCGCACCCGCCAAAAATTGGCGAGTTGGGTTGGGATTTTAGGCTCGCCGCTCGCCAAAGCCCGCCCCGCCAAAACCCGCCACCCGCCATACCCGCCCCGCCAAAGCCCGCCGCTCGCCAAAACCCGCTCCTCCTCCAAAACTCACTTTTTTTTAGTTAATTCTAGTAATTGCAATTCTTGATGGTTTATTTTATACATTTATTTATAAATATATGTAATATTTTTTAGAGTAAATTTGTTAAAAAATTACTTTTATAAAAAATTGTTTTAAAAAATAAGTGAAAAGTTTAATTAAAAGGTAAAAAAAGCATATTAATCTATTAAAAAATATAAATAAAAATAGGCGGGTAAGCCCGCCGCCCGCCAACCCGCCATCTTGGCGGGGCGGGCATGATTTTGATGCCCATTTTACTTGACGGGCATGCCCGCCCCGCTTGTTTTTTGGCGGGCATAAGGCGAGGCGGGCGGCGGGCGGGGCGGGCGGCCCGTTTTACCACCCCTAGTTCTAACTACTTAAAATACATTTCACATTACACCACACCACGCATTTTTATGTTTAACTCACAACTTTATTATGATCAAATCAATCCCACTCTTATTTTCTTAAACAGTTTATTAATATAGATAACTTCAAAATTTATTTTCCACTGACACAATATTGAGTAAGATGGACGAAGTTACATCCCAAAGGTAATCTACAAATTTAATTCGCAAAGATAATCTACAAATTTAATCAATATTAAGTTATGAATGTACAAGTTTTTATTGATTTTAATATAGGATTATCTTACATAAATGTGGTGAATATTTAATAGAAACCAAGTAGATTGATAGCATTAAATGAAAATTTAAAATTTTTTAGGGATATAACTTTAATTCGTATATGATAAACAAGTATTTAAGTTGATTTTCAAATTGATTTTTCATGTTTTCTTCATATGTTTGGTCGTATAACTATTTGAATTATAATTTTGTTTATTTAAATATTTTAGGAATCATTATAAAGGTGTTGACAGTCTCATTTTCATAATTAATGAATTTTTTGTGAATTCATTTGGGGGGCAGGGAAGCCATTAACGTATTTCTGTAATCGCAGCAGAAATCAGAAATGCCTTTCCGATTTTAGCAAGAACAAAACCGCAAGTGCATTTTTTATTTTTGTTTGTATCTATTTTCAACTTTGTTTTGAACATTGGTACTTAAGTTAACATATTTTCGTACTTCTATAGGAGAAATGACTGAGAGAGCATCTCGATTGAGGCTCGACAAGGTTTCACAACATGTTTCTGTGCGGAGAGAAAGGAGTCAGACAACCCAGCCTTCTCCTGGCTATAGCAATCCAACATTATTGAAGTCACTGATACATTTTTCTCCAAAAAAATACTTCACAATCCTTTCCAAGACGATGATTTCCAACCTTTATTAAACATAACAAGAAGATGAATATGCAAAGAGTGACTCTTTAAAGAAAAAGTTAATAGTTGTCACAAAGCCTTAAACCAATTTTTTAGAGTACTTGAGATAGCAGTTCTCACACACCATTAGGGAGAACCAATGTTATACCCTCCCCAACATTCATTGCATCCACTTCAATAACCATTCCTTTAAAGTTCACTATTATAGTGTTTAGTTCTAGTGGCACTCTAACGGTATCTGAAACTTCACTATGGAATGATAAGTCTAAAATCTTGTAGTTGAAGCAACCTTCTAAAAATGTATTCGTGTGAATAAAATTTACCTTAATTGATACCAAATTGGTACAACAGGACAGGTTTTGCTAAATCACGAAACTGTAATCATCCATTAAATTAAAATGCAATATAGTTCTTCGAGTTTGGGACTCATCGCTGAGTTAACCAAACTTGTTACCGCTTCACATATTTCATGGTCTAGCAAAAATTGATTCGACAAAACTTCATTTTATATTTCTTTTTATCACCATCTTGGCTAAATATACCATTCACTATCCCTTCCATGGTAGTAAACAAATTTATCCTATTTTTAAAGATCATCTCTAATGAATTTGGCGATTCAATTGGTGGTGCGTTAGAACTATATGTGGTTCCAGCTACCATATGAGTTTCATCTTTTAAATCCAAGATTAAAATGCAATCTTTCCAGATGGTTTACCATTCTTTTGAGAGTATTCCAGTAACTACAACCTCCTTTAAAGGAAGAAAAGACACTATCCTAATCTTCAAATGATCTGGTAAATCACTCATGATGTTTGTATTTTCTCGCACATCCATTTTATCTGTGAAATACACAAAGTTTACATATATTAGTGTATACTTTGATTGGTATAGGGAAAAGAAGCAATTAAGCAAGGAAAAAATATCTATTTGCAATATTTACCATTTATTTCAAGAAATAATAAATTAAAAAAAGAAAATAGCAATTAAAACTAAAGCCATGATTAAAAATATTCAAGACAAAGCCAAATTAATTTCCTAACATAATATTCAAAAGGAAAATCATTTTCTAATAAATTAATACCCACACCGAGCTTTATTTTCCTAATAAACCAATATCCAAAAAGAATCTAATCCCTAAAAAGGATGCCAAAAGGGGTTTTAAACTCAAAACAGAAAGGGGGTGGTGTACCAGGAGTATTGGAGGCCACATAAATAAAGGCTATTTCTTATTCCATCCCATGATTTTTAGCGCACCATGTGAAATTCCAAAAATGCCCCTGAAAATCAGAAATCTATTTCTAGTTCACACCATGTTAGACATGAATTACGTTGGAATAGTTGTGTACTAACCGGAAATATAACTACGGTTTATAACTGTAAATATATTTTTGGCATGTGAACTAACTAAAAGGCGCGCTTCCTCTTCCCTTCCCATTACAGTGTCACTTTCAAAAAAAAAAAAAACACAAAACACACCAAAACTCTCTCAAACTCATTTTCACCATATCAACCACATTTGCAACCAAAATTGTTAGAAATCATCAAACATCAGTCTCTCAAGCATCCAACCACAACCAATCAAGGAAAATCAACCACAATCAATCAAGTAAGTTATATTTGAACTTTTTAGTGTTTATGTAAAATCCACTCAAATGGATTATTTAGGTTAGAAATTAAGATTTTGTAGTTTGTTATCAATAAGAGGAATCATTAGAAAGGTTTTGTCAATTTCATTTTCATAATCAATGGGTTTTTTGTGAGCTCATTTTTGTTGCAGAGAAGCCATTAACGTATTTCTGTAAAATTGCAACAGGAACCAGAAATGCCTTTCTGATTTTAGCAAGAAAAAATCGTAAGTGCATTTCCGATTTTCGTGTGTATCTGTTTTCAACTTTGTTTTGAACACTTATCTTTAAGTTAACATTTTTTGTGTACTTCTATATGAGAAATGAATGAGATAGCATCTCGATTGAGACTCGACACGGTTGCACAACATGCTTCTATGTGAAGAGAAAGAAGTCAGGCATCCCAACCTCTTTCTAGCTCTGGTAATCCAACATTATTAGAGTCACTGATACATTTTTCTCTAAAAAAACACTACACAATCCTATCCAAAATGATGATTTCAACCCTTTAGTAAACATAACAAGAAGATGAATATACAAAATGTAACACCCCATACATATATGTCTAGAATAATATGTAGTGATGTTATAAATGGTACAAGAAACATACATAAGCGGTAAAGACAAGAAATTAAAATCATATACAATTCAATGTTCAACTGGAAACATATATGATCGGCTTGTCTTCAACAATGCACAGCGGAGAGATAACGTCTAAAGAGGTCTTCCTGCCACTTGCTAGTCCACAGTCTTCAACGCAATCCTTCAAGCCATCTGTCTACTTCTAACCTGTTCCTGAAAATATTAAGAGGATTAGGGTGAGATTACTAAATCTCGGTGAGTTCCCCTATCTTATGGGTTCGCTCGATTCTACAAGGTGCATACAAACAAACGAATCCGCCGTGGATCCGGGGTTTTTCAATGAGATCAACAAACAACCATGAGTTCCAGTTTCCTTTAGAATAGGTCTTCCGGGTTTACCTGCCAACCTCTTGTCGGGCGCGACCCTAGAGGTCAGATCTTCCGGGGTTACCTGTCTCTCTACTATCGAAAAATTTCCTCGAGCCACATAAACAAGTATGCAGACCCGTATCCGTGTACGAGGAATCCAAAAGTAAGTTCTACCTTTCTACTTATGCTACGCTATACCACACCCTCGATGGGTTATCCCTTGTGCCTACGCGTTAAGAGACTTGCACATGCACACCGCTAGATGAAACAGATCATTCCTACATAGAATTCCATCCGTGATGATTTTTCCTATTGTGACCTTGCCTAAGTGGCGTCACAACCCCATCGATCATCTATACACAGATGTGTAGCCGCTAATGCAAATATGCCATAATGACTACACAAGCCTACCGGGTGAAAGCCTACTGATTATCTACATGACATCACTAGCGGTGAGTTTTCTTGGTAATTCATCTGGTTGGATATTCCTCGTCCTCAATATTTATCAAGTTCAACCTTGCTCAGCATCTTCCAATGGTTTCCTACTCTTGTCCTTGGTCTTGATTTCCAAGCCTAACTTATTTGTACAACCAAGATGCTTGCTTTGATCCTTCATTCAGTCTTAGACCACATCACTGCCACTGCAAACCACACGGGAGTAGAATCCCACAACTACAACCTTGATATCCGACAACTTCCTATAAAGCTCCACTGACAAAAGGTGAACTTAACAGCGGTCCTACGACCATCATCCAAGTGTTCACGCATGCTCATAAGTGCATCAGACATACCCACAATGAATCTTCGTCAAGTAAAATCCTTCACTTGACTTCATCATTCCAATGGTCACGATACTCACAAGTCCAATCGTCGACCAGGGGAACATATGATCACACATCAATCATGAAGCCTCCTCTAAGCCGGTCTATCAATAGTACCTTTCAAGATTATGGTGGGTCACTGAAAGATAGAAACAAATAAAACATTTCTCTAGTGAGTTCTCTTAGGAAGATATCTCTATTCCAACACAAAATCCTAAAAGTAGTTCGTCCATACCCACTACATACTCATCTGGTTCTGCCTATCCGTTACGCTACTATGATCTCCACCGGTCACACACTTCTTGGAATCCTCTGAATTACATTTTGTCCATGGTCCACTTAGTTCCTTTACTACGCCATACTTAGTCTCTTAGTAGCAACAGTTCTGAAGGATAGAAAAACACTTAGAAAGGGGGGTTTGAATAAGTGTAGTTTCAAAAGCTCGTAAGATAAAAATAATTTGCACAAGTATTTTTATCCTGGTTCGTTGTTAACTAAACTACTCCAGTCCACCCTATACAAGGTGATTTACCTCAACTGAGGATTTAATCCACTAATCACACGAGATTACAATGGTTTTCCACTTAGACAACTTCTAAGTCTTTTAGAGTCTTCTGATCACAACTTGATCACTCTAGGAACAACTTCTTAGAGACCTTCTAAGACTTCTCTAGAGTATACTGATCACAACCCGATCACTCTAGTCCTTTACAATTTAATGTAAACAAATTCTAAGAGTATTACAATTGCTTCTTAAAAGCGATAATCACAAACTGTGATATTTCTCTTACAGATTTAAGCTTAGACTCACTAAAGTATTACAACAGTAATGTAGTGAGCTTTGATGAAGATGAAGTTTCTGAGCTTTGATTTTAACAGCGTTTCAGCAAGTTAATATTCACAGAAATCGTCAAGAATTGGTAACCTTGCTTCTCATCAGAACTTCATATTTATAGGCACTTGAGAAGATGACCGTTGGGAGCATTTAATGCTTTGCGTATTCCGTACAGCATTGCATTTAATGTTTCACGCTTTTGTCAACTACCTCGAGCCTTGTTCACGCTGTGTCTACTGACGTTGCCTTTAATAGCTTCCAACGTTCCTTTTGTCAGTCAGCGTAGCCTGCCACCTGTACTTTCTTCTGATCTGATGTTTGTGTATACAACGTTTGAATATCATCAGAGTCAAACAGCTTGGTGCATAGCATCTTCTTGTCTTCTGACCTTGAAGTGCTTCTGAGCGTGATACCATGAGAACTTCAGTGCTTCTGCTTCTGATCTCAAGTTCTTCTGATGCTTCCATAGACCCATGTTCTGATTCTGCTTTGACCATCTTCTGATGTCTTGCCAGACCATGTTCTGATGTTGCATGCTGAACCTTCTGAGACAAAGCTTCTGAGCGCTGATTTGTGCATACTCTTTATATATTTCCTGAAAGGGAAATTGCAATGTATTAGAGTACCACATTATCTCACACAAAATTCATATCCTTGTTATCATCAAAACTAAGAATATTGATCAGAACAAATCTTGTTCTAACAATCTCCCCCTTTTTGATGATGACAAAAACATATATAAATGATATGAATTTGCGATCAGAAAGAGCAGACGGCTAAAGACAATTTACACAGCTATAGCATAAGCATGTGAATATGTCTCCCCCTGAGATTAACAATCTCCCCCTGAGATGAATAATCTCCCCCTGAAATTAATACTAGAAGAATTTTAATAATAAAAGACTTCCTTGAGTATTTCAGTAGAGACGTTCACAGTGCTTGATCTACAGAACATTCATGACTTCTGATTTCTGCTTCCATAGGACAGCTTCAGAACATTGAATTTCTTTAGATCTTCAGAGCATCCACAGCTTCTGATTCTTGCTTCCATTGGGACAACTTTAGAGCTTGAATTTCTCTGATCTTCAGAACATTCCCAGCTTCTGATTCTTGCTTCCATCGGACAGCTTCAGAACTTGAATTTCTTCTTTCATCACTTCATGCTAGATTGTATCAGAACATTGTTGAATGTGCCAGAGCATCATCAGAGCATCTCTACATCCTGAAATGTTACAGAACAAAACTAAACGACAAAAGTCAGCATGAATGAGTCAGAACATAGAATATGTTTCAGAACACATAATATGTATCAGGGCCATATAGAATGTATCAGAACAAATAGACATAATGTTTCAGATCATATTCTATCATCAGAATATCTGAACATTCTTCCTTCTTGCTTCTGCTTCTGATTCTGAAGCTTCATAGCACTCAGCTTGCTTCAGTTTCCATGAGCATATTCCTTTTACAGAATTTGCGATTCCTCATGATTTTGCTTCTAATGTTGAGCTTTCAATCCTGCAACACAACTTAGAAAGATATGAAGCTTGCAGCTTCTGTTAGTAATGTGGGGGCTTTCTTCCCAGCAACTGCTAATATAAATCAAATCATTTATCACTATTTCTCCCCCTTTTTGTCATAACATCAAAAAGAATGTAAAAGATTCAGATGTAACCACAGGACAAATGGAAAGAGAAACAAATAGTCATTGATAAAATAAGCAGAAAGAAAACAGATGCAACAAATAAACAGAAAACAACTAAGACACAAAGACTAAGACCCTAGCTTTGACAAAATCTTGGCTAGTGTCTTATGGATCCCATTGTTGCTCTCAGTCTGCCTTGCCATGAAGGCTCTGAACTCTGCATTGGTCTCATCTTGCCTATCCAGACGAGAAGCCAGGTCATTTTGATTCTTCTGCATGGCCTCCAAAGTCCGTACCAGATAGGAGGGTTCACCAGAAGAAGAAACTTCCAGATTTCTGTTGACTGGCATATCATTCTCCACTGCTGCTTCCATGGCAGTCTTTTCAGGGAGATCATCAGAATGTACCACCACACTCTCAGCAGGATGATCTTCTGAACGAGAACAGTCAATCTCTTCAGCATCTTCCATCTCTACATCTGAGTCAGACTCAGAAATAGCTTCAGCATATTCTGGTTCTGGGAACTCAGAATTTCCATCTTCCAGGGCTTGAAGAATGGTTGCAAGATTTGTTGGAGAAGGAGGACCAGCTGCAGCTGCAGGATAGACCACTACTGGAAAGTCCATATCAGGAGCACTTTCAGAAGGGTTCATTCTGAACCAGTTGAACAGCCCCTGAAAGTCACCAACCAGAACCATGAACTTTGGTCGCCAGACCACAAGAGTTCTGCAGGGATTCGCTTCCAGTTCTGCAAGGAGCCTTGCTAATTCAAGCTCATCAATGAATTTTTTCTCTTCAAAGCAGAATCGGCCACTACAACTAGTAAACCAAAAATCTTCAGCATCCCTTAGAAACCTTTTAGGTCTTAGAGCAAGATATTCACAAGACTCCTGAAGGGCTTTAAAGGCAACATCAGACATGAATCTAAAGGACCGTCAGATCTTTCTCATTGCTTCATCATCTATTCCACCATGATGAGCTGCACGAAGGACTTCCACACCTCTGTCTACAAGCTGCTTTACAATTGTAAAGCGTACACCAATACTGTAGGGACGACGAGGTTTGATTTTGTGTAGACCAAAATCTGGTTTAAGTATGGAGTAGGGCTGCGGATCACGGTTAATTGGAAAAAGGAAATTTTCTACGGTTTCTGAAAAATTATTTAGTGAGGTGGAGGGAATGGGTTCATTATTTTCAGAAGGAGGAGATAGAGACGAGGGTGAAGATGTTGTGAGAGGAATGAGAGTTTGGAGGGGTTGTATGTTAAGAACAGTGGGTTCAATGACTTGGTCAGATACAGTGTTTATTTGAGAATGAGAGGGAGGAATGAGAGCATGGACAAGAATGGGTGATTCTGATGGGATTGTTTCTGGTTGGTTTAGAGGTTCAAAAGGAGGGGCAACAGATATTGGTGCAACTTCTGATTGATAAGCAGGTGCAGAAACAGGTTCAGAGAAGACAATACCTTTAGAAACATTCTGAAGAGCAGCAAGTTCAGCTTCACGGCGCTTCTGCTTCTTGGATTTCTTCTCTTCCACTACCTTTGCTTTTCCAGAAGCAATTTCTTTTCTTCTGGCAGCCATTTGACTGTCTTCTTCCTTTTCTACAGCTTTTGAGGCAACTTCTTCCTCCTCACTATCAGTCACAATCATTCTTCTTCTCTTCTTCTTCTCATCAACTTTTTGAACAACAACAACTTTAGATGCCTTTTTCTTTTTCTTTATCTCAACAGCAACATCTTCTTCCTTTTCTGATGTTTTCTCAGACGCTGCTTCTGATTCAACTATAGCTTCAAGTGTAGCAGAACTGTCAGTAGCTACAGGAACAACTTCTGTAAGAACTTCTTTATCCTGACTACCAGAGGAACGGTCAAGCTTCCTTTTAGTCCTTCTTTCTTTGTTGACAGCAGCTTTCTGAGCAGGTTCAGGGACTTCTTCTAAGTCAACAGCTTTTGAAGAAGGAGCTCTTTTCCTTTTGCCTTTTTCAGGGACAGTTTGGACAGCTTCTTCATTGAGAGAGTTGAGATACCTTGTCCTAACTTCTGGAATCTCATTTCTGAAGAAGGATTCAAATTCAACAAGAATAGGATCCCTTCTGTCTTCAACTCCTGAAAGAGGCTTAGGAACGTTCTTTACAGAACTAATTACATTCGTCTTTCTCAAGGTAAGAGCATTCAAGCAGCTTCCTGAGCAAACTTGCAGGATCTTTAATGGTTCCTTCTGATTCCAGACTTTCCACAATCTTGGAGTGGACCAGAAGATTTGTAAAGATTCTTCCAAACGGAATGATGTAGCTCTTTTTCGATTTGAAAGTATCCCTAGATTCTTTCACAGCCTTACACATGTGTTTGAAAATGATGTGAATAACATCAACTTTCTTCTGGGTAGCAATACAATACAGAATGTATTGTTGCTCCTTGTTCACATAATCAGCAGAGTGGGTTGATTTCCTGTGATAGAAACACCCCAAGAGAATCTTTGTCCAGATTTGATAAATGAGCTTCAAATCTTTAACAGGCTTGTTGTATTTTCCTCCATCATAGAGAGTGGATAGAACGTCATCCCAGTATTCTCTTTTATTAAGTTCAAAAGCTCCTTCAGCGGTTCTGAGATCAAACATCATTCTCAGAATTGCTTCTGTTACCACCACAAATTTTTTATGAACAAAAGATAGGATGGAGGTAGGAGTGACGACGGCATGAATCCAGAATTCCTTCACTAAATCTGGGTAAGTAGGACCACAGAACTCAGCAAAAAGTGATGTCCATCCCTGAAAAATCATGTCCTCCTTAAGACGAAACTCATGTTCTTCAAGACTGTCAAAATCAACCATGAGTTCACAGATAACTTCCAACTTGTCTTTAGGGATTGAGCAAGTGATGACCGGAACCAACGGTTGTTCTCCTTCACGAGGATGAATGGGTGCAGCGGGACCAGCATTGAGAGATGATGAGGCAGCCATTTGAGCAACTTTGAGAGAAGAACAAGAACTTGGTTTTCGCTTAGGGTTAGAGAAAAGAGAGAACAGATTGCAGAAATGCATACACAAAGGAAAATGAAAAGAGAGCGAAAAGAAACCCTAAAAGAATTTGAAATGAATTTATAGACACGGATTTGAAAAGACAATGTAATGCATTTTATGACAGTGAACAGTTACAAAATCAAATAAAATCAATTGCATTTAATGAGGAATGATGTTAGGTGAGAGAGTGACTTCTGAAACGATTTACACAGTTACCTAGGAAGACGTCCCTTCAGATGCACGCTTTTACCTGTAGCCAACACGAGTTTACAGCCAGAAGATACCAGATTACAGCTGTCGTCTTGCTTTCAGATGCTGATGACAACAAGACTTTTAGTTTTTAGCTTCTGAGAGCAGATTCTGATTCTCACTTTTTAAGAACGCTCTGGTTCTTATTGGATCATCTTTCTTTCCAATAATGACATCTTCTGAGTGAGCAGATGTGAGTCTAGATGATCTTCTGATAGTTGGTTCTTCAGAAATTCTCAGATTTTCCAAGGATGCAGCAACTTGATCTTCTGATTCTTTGCTGCTTTGGTTTTCAGCTTCTGAAACTTTTCTTCTTGGTTCTTCAACTTCTGAGATATCAATATCAATATCTGCAAAATTTTCAAACTGCTTTGGCTTTTCAAGACCAAGCTTATCATCAAACCTGATATTGATTGATTCTTCTACAACTAATGTTTCAGTATTCTATACTCTGTAGCCTTTAGAGTGTTCAGAATATCCAAGAAGGAAACACTTTTGTGCCTTAGAATCAAACTTACCAAGATGATCTTTAGTGTTCAGAATAAAACAAACACATCCAAAAGGATGAAAATATGAAATGTTGGGCTTTCTGTTCTTCCACAATTCATAAGGAGTCTTATTTAGAATAGGTCTTATAGAGATTCTATTCTGAATATAACATGCAGTGTTTATTGCTTCTGCCCAGAAGTGCTTAGCCATATTGGTTTCGTGGATCATGGTTCTGGCCATTTCTTGTAGAGTCCTATTCTTTCGTTCTACAACTCCATTTTGTTGTGGAGTTCTAGGACAAGAGAAATCATGCGCAATACCATTTTCTTTGAAGAACTCCTCAAAGAATTTGTTCTCAAATTCACCACCATGATCACTTCTGACCTTTATGATTTTACACTCCTTCTCAGTTTGGGTCTGAGTGCAGAATTCAAAGAACACTGAATGAGACTCATCCTTGTGTTTCAAGAACTTTACCCATGTCCAGCGGCTATAATCATCAACGATGACTAATCCATATTTCTTCCCTTTGACAGATGCTGTTTTGACTGGGCCAAACAGATCAATGTGCAAAATTTCTAACGGCCTTGAGGAAGAGACAACATTCTTAGACTTGAATGCAGGTTTGGAGAACTTGCCCTTCTGACATGCTTCACAAAGAGCATCTGATTTGTATTTCAGATTAGGGAGTCCTCTGACAAGATTTAGTTTGTTAATCTGAGAAATCTTTCTCAAACTAACATGTCCTAATCTTCTGTGCCAGACCCATTGCTCTTCAGAAACAGACATAAGACAAGTCACCTTCTGATTCTTAAGATCCTGAAGATCTGTCTTATAAATGTTGTTCTTTCTCTTGCCTGTAAATAGGATTGAGCCATCCTTCTGACTTACAGCCTTGCAAGACTTTTGATTAAAGATTATGTCATAACCATTGTCACTTAATTGACTTATGGACAATAAGTTATAAGCTAATCCATCTACTAGAAGAACATTAGAAATAGAAGGAGAGTTACCAGACTTTATAGTTCCTGAGCCAATAATTTTGCCCTTCTGATCTCCTCCAAACTTCACTTCTCCAGCAGATTTAAGCACCAGGTCTTGGAACATAGACCTTCTTCCTGTCATGTGTCGCGAGCATCCAGAGTCCAGGTACCATGACATGTTGTGCTTTTCCTTCTTTGCAGCCAAGGATATCTGCAATAGGAATAATCTTTTCCTTAGGTACCCACATCTTCTTGGGTCCTTTCTTGTTAGTTTTCCTCAAGTTCTGATTGAACTTGGGTTTAGCATTATATGAAATAGGAGGAACAGAATGATAGTTTATGTTCTGAGTTCCATGATATTTCTTAGGTTTTGTCACATGCTTCTTGGTGTGTGTTATGTGAAAGCTTTGAGCATGTGATGTGTGCCTAATATCATGGGAGTGGCCAAATTTAAATTGGTTATACAGAGGCTTGTATGATATTTTCATATCATCCACAGATTCAAGCTTGTACGGGATTTCACCCTCATAACCAATGCCAGCTCTTTTGTTTCCTGACACAGCATATATCATAGAAGCAAGTTGACTTCTGCCAATACTTCTAGATAAAAACTTTCTGAAACTTAAGTCATATTCTTTCAGAATATTGTTCAGACTTGGAGTAGATTTTTCAGAGACAGAAGGAGATCCAGTATTTTTGGATAAATTTAAAACTTTTTCATTCAGTTCAGAATTCTCCACTTCAAGCTTCTTAGTTTTAAATTCAAATAGTTTTTTCGGCTTCTTGTATTTGATACTAATCTGAGACTTGAGTTCTAGAAGTTCTGTTAGACTGGAAACTAACTCTTCTCTAGATAGTTCAGAAAATACCTCTTCAGAATCTGATTTTGATGTAGATTCTGATCCGTCATCCATTGTGGCCATTAGTGCCAGATTTGCCTGCTCATCTTCAGAGTCTGATTCTGATTCTGAATCATCCCATGTTGCCATAAGACCTTTCTTCTTATGAAATTTCTTCTTGGGATTTTCCTTCTGAAGTTTTGGGCACTCACTTTTGAAGTGTCCTGGCTCATTGCATTCATAGCACACGACCTTTTTCTTGTCATTTCTTCTGCCTCCAGAAGATTCTCCTCTTTCAGGCTTCTTTGAGCTTTTAAAGCTCCTGAACCTCCTTTGCTTGCTTTTCCAGAGTTGATTGACTCTTCTGGAAATCATGGACAGTTCATCTTCTTCTTCTTCTGATTCTGATTCTTCAGAATCTTCTTCTTCAGCCTGAAAAGCGTTAGTGCATTTTTTAAAATTAGATTTTAATGCAATAGACTTACCTTTCTTCTGAGGTTCATTTGCGTCAAGTTCAATCTCATGACTCCTCAGGGCACTGATCAGCTCTTCCAAAGAAACTTCATTCAGATTCTTCGCAATCTTGAATGCAGTCACCATTGGGCCCCATCTTCTGGGCAAGCTTCTGATGATCTTCTTTACATGATCAGCCTTGGTGTAGCCTTTGTCCAGAACTCTTAATCCAGCAGTCAGAGTTTGAAATCTTGAAAACATCTTCTCAATGTCTTCATCATCCTCCATCTTGAAGGCTTCGTACTTCTGGATTAGTGCAAGAGCTTTGGTCTCCTTGACTTGAGCATTTCCTTCATGAGTCATTTTCAAGGACTCATATATGTCATGAGCCGTTTCCCTGTTAGATATCTTCTCATACTCAGCATGAGAGATAGCATTCAGCAAAACAGTCCTGCATTTGTGATGATTTTTGAATTCTTTCTTTTGATCATCAGTCATTTCGCTTCTTGTGAGCCTTACACCAGTAGTTTTAACAGGATGTTTGTAACCATCCAACAGAAGATCCCATAGATCAGCATCCAGACCAAGAAAGTAACTTTCCAGTTTATCTTTCCAATATTCAAAGTTTTCACCATCGAATACTGGTGGTCTAGTGTAACCATTGTTACCATTACCATTGTATTGCTCAGTAGAGCCAGATGTAGATGGTGGAGGTATTTGCTCAGTACCATCCATCTCAGCGTTTTTCTCTTCCTGAATCTTTTTCTAAACATGGTTAAGTGCTTGCACCTTAGAACCGGCGCTCTGATACCAATTGAAGGATAGAAAAACACTTAGAAAGGGGGGTTTGAATAAGTGTAGTTTCAAAAACTCGTAAGATAAAAATAATTTGCACAAGTATTTTTATCCTGGTTCGTTGTTAACTAAACTACTTCAGTCCACCCTATACAAGGTGATTTACCTCAACTGAGGATTTAATCCACTAATCACACGAGATTACAATGGTTTTCCACTTAGACAACTTCTAAGTCTTCTAGAGTATTCTGATCACAACTTGATCACTCTAGGAACAACTGCTTAGAGACCTTCTAAGACTTCTCTAGAGTATACTGATCACAACCCGATCACTCTAGTCCTTTACAATTTAATGTAAACAAATTCTAAGAGTATTACAATTGCTTCTTAAAAGCGATAATCACAAACTGTGATATTTCTCTTACAGATTTAAGCTTAGACTCACTAAAGTATTACAACAGTAATGTAGTGAGCTTTGATGAAGATGAAGTTTCTGAGCTTTGATTTTAACAGCGTTTCAGCAAGTTAATATTCACAGAAATCGTCAAGAATTTGTAACCTTGCTTCTCATCAGAACTTCATATTTATAGGCACTTGAGAAGATGACCGTTGGGAGCATTTAATGCTTTGCGTATTCCGTACATCATTGCATTTAATGTTTCACGCTTTTGTCAACTACCTCGAGCCTTGTTCACGCTGTGTCTACTGACGTTGCCTTTAATAGCTTCCAACGTTCCTTTTGTCAGTCAGCGTAGCCTGCCACCTGTACTTTCTTCTGATCTGATGTTTGTGTATACAACGTTTGAATATCATCAGAGTCAAACAGCTTGGTGCATAGCATCTTCTTGTCTTCTGACCTTGAAGTGCTTCTGAGCGTGATACCATGAGAACTTCAGTGCTTCTGCTTCTGATCTCAAGTTCTTCTGATGCTTCCATAGACCCATGTTCTGATTCTGCTTTTACCATCTTCTGATGTCTTGCCAGACCATGTTCTGATGTTGCATGCTGAACCTTCTAAGACAAAGCTTCTGATCGCTGATTTGTGCATACTCTTTATATATTTCCTGAAAGGGAAATTGCAATGTATTAGAGTACCACATTATCTCACACAAAATTCATATCCTTGTTATCATCAAAACTAAGAATATTGATCAGAACAAATCTTGTTCTAACAAGTTCCTCCTCGGCACTCTTCCAAATACAACACGCGCCAGAATCCTAAACACACTCATCGCCCAGTACTCCTCGAGGTTGAGTGATTCCCAAAATCAAGTCACTAACTTTTCCATCATTATGGATTACGTCCACTTGGATACAACTTGGTACACATGCTTCGGTTCTAGAGCTCTAAAGCCAAATACTCTCTTTGATTACGAGTTTACCTTATCTTACCGACTTTCACATCTTACAGCTGCCACGATAACTCTTCCCAACCATACGACTTCATACCATTGGTGTGACTATACATCTAATAACTCACGGGACTTAACTGATGTAATAATCCTTTCTTAGACGCGCTTCAATCACACGGTCCTCTAATGCCCTTTCGTCTCCAAATCTAACACAAGAATGACTTCTTTGGTTTCATTCTCCAATGCAGCCTTCATAACGACTAAGGTGCAATTACAATACAAGAGATCATACTCCGTGCCTTGGATATCTCCCTTTGAAATTCTACGACACCCCCAAAACCAAGGTGCCTCTGCTTTTCCAAGTCCGACATTGTCTACGTTACTGAGGATCTACAAATATTCCTCTAGGTACATCTCACATCGAGCTAATCCTAGATATACTTCATCCACTCCATCGTTGTTCACCAAGGTTAGAGAATAGAGACACATTGTGCGGTCCAGGATACACGGTTCATACATATATCTCAGACACTCATGCATAAGGTTCACCAATCTGACAGATTAAGAAACATCCAAGATGTAGAAACTTTAAATTCTCACGCGACCACGACCACCAAAGGTATCCTCATAAGTGTAGTGTTAGAATCTAATCCATCTCATTGTCACCCGCTCGCATGATCCTCAATCATCGAGCGCGACACATGGATCCTTGTCCCACCAACTTTATGAGAATTTCGGGTCCGTGTCTCACGAGTATCTAATCGGGATCCTACCTCTAGTTTTAGATCAAAATTGCTTCGTATCTGTCAGAAAAGACGACTCACACATCTCGTGCACGCCAGCAAAACTGTGGCATCATACGTGTCTGGTAGTACTAACATGGTGGTCCAACTCTGAGGCCATGCATTCAAGTAACTTACCTAGTAGCGTATAACGATCACCACTTGTATCCTATCGCCACAACCGACAATAACTGGACAGGACTCCCACTGGGGTCATTGCTCCTCAGGCCCTCCTAGTCACACTCCTTAGGATGCTGAAACCTAAAGGTGTTACACGTTCAGGGTTAACTTCCTCTAATTGTAACAAGCTATATCTGACTTGATAAGATTACAGTTTTAGTTCATATGCCAGGTGTGTACCCAGTCACACAGGACACACGTGAGAGAATCCCCAAAGACAACTTACACCATATAGGAATACCATGGCTACAACGACAATCACACAATGCGGTCAGCCCACCGATGATGCAGATAACCACTAGTTCAATCCACCTCAGTACCCAACACGTAGCGTAGTTCTACGACTTCACTCGGGATTAGATGAATCACGACTAGTATGGAACATGGATTATTGCACTCTGCATATCCACCCAATCAACCTCCGGTTAGCGTAGTTCTAGGACTCGCGCATTTCAAAATGAGCATGGAGATGCAGTAGTTCCTTCCACCAGAACAGATGTCCAGGAATTTTCCCAATTGGAGATCACCATTTTCACCTGTTCGATCAGTCCTTCTCTGGATAACAACCTACTACTTGGGGTACACCAGAACGAGTCGGAGTGTAGCACCTTATCCATCCAAGTACTGCCCAAACCAAGTAACTAAAAGATCCAAAATCTCTGTCCAAACTCCCAGAAGTCTTCCATCCAACCGTTTCGCTATCCTTGTATACTACTGACACCATGATCGAGCAACAAATTCTTTAACTGCTACAAGTTGGGCTCTATCACGAAATTCCCTTATTCCATTCCTACTCAGGTGCTTCGTGGATTTCCTCCACCGCTACAAGGATTTAGAGAATGTTCACTCCGTCCAATCAGAATCTTCGAACTTCTAGTCGTCTCAAACCTTCCTACGAAAGTTGGGTTCTCCATGATTCCTCGATCAACACCCCTCTTATAGCAGACAATCCTAACATTCCTTCTACTCAACTAGCTTCTACCACTTCAGTTCGAGTCGTTTTGAATCTTACGTGTCCTCGTAGCGACTCCACCACGATCTTATCTATCGCATATGCATTCTGTGAGTTGGCCAGGCTCAACAAATGAATACTACGATAGAAGAAATCGGGCTAGCAACACAGACATATGAAGGAGAAGAGGATTGCTAGTGATGTCTCATGGCAGGGACAAGAATCGACCTTCTCTGATACCAACTGTAACACCTCATACATATATGTCTAGAATAATATGTAGTGATGTTATAAATGGTACAAGAAACATACATAAGCGATAAAGACAAGAAATTAAAATCATATACAATTCAATGTTCAACTGGAAACATATATGATCGGCTTGTCTTCAACAATGCATAGCGGAGAGATAACGTCTAAAGAGGTCTTCCTGCCACTTGCTAGTCCACAGTTTTCAACGCAATCCTTCAAGCAATCCGTCTACTTCTAAGCTGTTCCTGAAAAATATTAAGAGGATTGGGGTGAGATTACTAAATCTCAGTGAGTTCCCATATCTTATGGGTTCGCTCAATTCTACAAGGTGAATACAAACAAACGAATCCGCCGTGGATCCGGGGTTTTCCTGACGGCCAGGTACAAGCACACAACAAGGGTGTAGCAACCTGCTTAAAAATTTACGTTCAAACGAGAGTCGCCACCCATTTTATTTGGGCAAGTGAGAAACCCTTAAAAACAAGAGATTTTTGGGTAAGTAGGTTAATTAGGCAAAGGGAAGGTGTTAGGCACCCTTTGCCTCCCTTGTACTCAAGGGGACCCATTTAATCTTTAGGTTTTAGGTTTTAGGTTTTTTTATAATTGTCGATTAATAAATTTAAAAAGTTAGCCTTTGCCCAAAAGGGTAAATCTCAGTTTTGATAAAGCCATTGTCAGATCGAGACAACAACAGCCGAATGCCAAAAGGCATATAAACAAAATTGTAATAAAAATAATAGGCCTCAATGCATCATCATTGGCCAAAACAAGGTTTTTAAAAATAAAAAAAAGAGCCTCATAGAAATCCTTGGCAAAAAATGGAAAAAAACCAAAGGTTTGTAAAAAATATATATACTGACAATAGAAAATACCCTTTTTAATAAAAGGGCGGCCTCATACCAAAAGGTTTAATCATTGGCCAAAAAGGTAAACCCAAGGGACAGAGTCATTGTCAGATCACAACAATGATTAAAGGCCAAAAGCCATGTATAGTGAAAATAGGCCATTGTCAGATCGAGACAACAATGGCCAAAAAAACCTTTTTTTTTGGGAGGGGGCCTCATAGGTAATCATCGGCCGAAAATGTTTGAGTTTGTGATTGAGTTTGAAGGATTTGAAATCGTGTTTGAGTGGTTTGAAAATTATGTTTGAAAGGGGAAAGAGTTTGTCAGCTCTTGTCAGTCAATCGACAATGGCGGATTAGGGATGTTCAAGACAAACCCTAAGACAAACCCTCAAAGGGAGAAGAGAAAAAACGTAGTTTGTGTGAAAAAGCGTAGTTTTGAGTGTGTGAATTTGTGAAAAGGTACGTGAAATTGGAAGCAGGTCCTTGATAGGATTGTCAAAGGTCCTATTTATAGTGTTAGAAAATTAGGTTAAAACCCACAAAAGAAAAAAAAACTTAAATTTTGTCATTTTTAGAAATTAATAATAAAATAACAATAATAATTAGTTAAATAATAATAATCCTAATACTAATAATATTAAAATTAATAATACTAAAATTCTAATTAGAGTCAGTAATAATATTTAATAATATTTAATAAAAACCCTTATGATAAGATAAATGGACTGACTAGTTTTGGGCCCAAAATATATGCTAATTACACCCCGATAAAAATAGTTTTATAAGAGCGTGGGTTTAACAATAGATATGTTAAATCCCATAACTCTTAATTTTAACACCCTTGATAAATTATTAGACGAGAATTGATCGGGCAAATTTTGGGGTATGACAGCTGCCCCTGTTCAATCTTCTTAAACCTGAAGAGGTAGATAGGCACGTCTGCCTATCGTGATCTGAAGGTGGAAGATGGTTGAACACTAGAATACCCAGAAATTTGCGCTTGCTGATGCAAGAAATGAAGATGGAGATGAGCTTGAAGATGCCATCTGGGATGGGCTTAAAGATGCCATCCAGATGTAGACGAAGCGTTGTCGGAGATGGGCTTAGAGATGCCATCCAGATGTTGATCAAGATGTTTGACTAAAGCAGATGCTTTTCAGACTGAATCATATGCATTGATTGTATATGAAGGAGAGATTCATCAAAATGAAGTAATGTCTTACGGAAGACTACCTGGAGAGGTTCCTAAATAGGGTAGATCATTGACAGATGTAAAGGAGATTAGGCTTCAAACAAAGCTCGGGAAGAACTGTCTTAGAGAAGACTTACTGAGAAGTTCCTTGAAAGATCAAGATATGTTTTAGAAAAGATTGGATAAATATTTGAAGAATATTACCTAAAGAAGTTGAGATATGTCTTAAACAAGACCACCTAGAAAGGCTCCTATAAAGGATATGATATGTCTTAAACAAGACTAAACTAGAAAGGCTCCTAAAAAGGATATGAAACGTCTTAAACAAGACAACCTAGAAAGGCTCCTAGAAAGGATATGATACGTCTCAAACAAGACTACCTAGAAAGGCTAAGAAAGGTCTTAGAGAAGACTACCTAGAAAGGTTCCTAGAAAGGATAAGAAGCGTTTTGATTGTTTCT
Organism: Vicia villosa; assembly: GCF_029867415.1. Taxonomy (NCBI): domain Eukaryota; kingdom Viridiplantae; phylum Streptophyta; class Magnoliopsida; order Fabales; family Fabaceae; genus Vicia; species Vicia villosa. The sequence continues at coordinate 108,010,222 of NC_081181.1, read as the reverse complement.
GAATTATCTTTGCAGAAATACTCGGAATGAAGCATTAGAGTTGTATTTATGTCTTGAATGAGCGCTAAGATTGAATCGTTGATACGATCATCTTTACACCGTGTCTGGATGATAATTTTCTTTTGATTGTGAAATGACCTGAAAAGGCAGAATTAGTTTTATGCAATGTCATGATGCATGTATTGTGTGATGAGGTTCTCGAAATAAACGAGAATGTTGAATGTTATGCGTATAATGTGAATGAGATACTCGAAATAAACGAGAATGTTGTATGTTATGCATGTATTGTGAATGATGCATGGATGGACTATATAGTCGAAGCATATTGGTAACTTTGTATAGCAATTGTTGGTTGAGAAAATAAATCTCTGTATGCTGCTGGAGATGATGACAAGGTGATTGTGTTGAGAATTCTTGTCTTCTGTTCGAGGATATCTAGCTGGGGATTTTTATTACCGCTTGGGGATGAAAGTAGCCTGAGTGATTTGATCCTAATGTATCCTGACCGGGGACAAGAGAGAAGAATAGTCTTTTGAGTGTCTTCTTCTATGGGGATAGAGAGTTTGAATAAACCTTGTTGGAGAAGAAGATTATGTCGGAGAACCGACAGTATTGGAGATGTAAACTGTGTTGGGGAACCACATCTTTGTTGGGAAGAGATTATTTGAAGATAACTTCTTGAGGATTGCTATGTGGGGATATATTGTGAACACTGCTCTGTGGGGAAGATTCCCATAGATTTCAATTTTTCATTGCCCCGCCGTGTCTTTGAGTACTTGCTGTTGGAAAACAATTTTTAACCATATATGGTCCTTGGCTTGTGGGAGTCTACCTGCCCCTGGATTCAATAACTTGGTATGATTGATGCTTGAGATTATTGGAATTGGAACTTCAAAGGGGATACAGATACTGACACCACCTGATGCTAGTAGCTAAACAGCTCTTGCTGTGATTGGTGACCAATGCAACATGCCCCCAGAGATGGACTAGAATTTATCGTTGTTCAAGACCTTCGAGAGATTCGATGAATTGTGACCAGGTTGCCCCTGGATATCTGAATGCTTACTCAACAGAGTATTTTGACTGCTTTTGTGCCCCTGAGGGTGATCAGAATTTAAGATATTCTTGCTCGGACTCAACGGAGTTCTGAAGACAACTTGTCCCTTGAGAGGATTAAACTTTTCATCAGCAGCTCATGATGGAAGCTTTTTTGGTGTCAAGTACTTGTTCATATGCAAAGAATGTTTAGTATGAGAAATTAATTCTAATGCAAAGTTCATGTTTGTCTTGAAGTTTAAAGAAGAATTTTTTTGAAAGGATGTCAAAACATCGATTTTTTTTGTGTGAAAGGTGGTGTGATACCAACTCAAGCGTTTTAGCATTACTCCTAGGAGTCAGTTTACCGTATTCTCGTTACAGTATGCTTTCGAATTAACCCTGCTTCAATTAGGACTTTTGAGGGTTGTAACGTGGCCAGGTTCACGGTTTTTAGAAAAAAAGGATTTTTAGGCTCAAAATTTTATTAGTGCCCACCCCCTTCGTAATGTTCTCCAACCTAAGTTCAGTTAACTTGATGCGAGCATTCATCCTTCAAGAGGAGTTTGAAAAGATTGAGGAATCGATGAGGTGTTTGGACATGGCAGTCACTTACCTTTTATTCTTGGTGTCTGATCATACGATCTTGAATTTATAGTCATGCAACTTTTCCTTTTTGTTGAGGATCTTTTTTATTTCCCTAACTTTTGCCTGGATAAATTCTTTTGAATTCCGGGTTTGAAGTCCAGTGGGATGCCCTAACTTTTGCCTAAGTCACTTGTTTTCAAGTTGTTGACTCAGCGGGCTTTCTTTTCTCTTTTTTTTCATTCTTTTCTTTTTTTGAACAAGTCGTATGAGACATCTTTGATTTGTTGGAAAGATTGTGACTGCCTCATTCCTTTGTTGACGAGGATATACCATTGTGGTATTGTCATATTTTGACCTCCTAATGTGAGGGATAACCATTGTGGTTTTGACTTTCCTCAACTTTTTGAAGGATAACCATTGTTGTATCCTTAGATGCGAGCTCTTGATGAATTTTGAACGCTCAATCAGGTTAACTAAACACTACCCGGCCCCTAGGTTAAATGTGAGGGTTTTTTCGTATAGAAAAGAAACTCCTACTTCAAGGCTCAAAGGGGTTGACAAGGGATTAACTTCCTTATATCTCCAGTGTTTGGGGATTTGAAACAATGCATGTACCTCGTCAACAGGGTTTTACTCGAAAGCACACCATTTGAGATTATGAGTATTATTTTCTCTTCATTCTCCCTTCAGAGTCGTCATGCTTTATCACCGAGAGTTTGGTATTACCAACAAAGAAAAACATGTTAGAGCGAGAGCGAATGAATTTTTTCAAGACAAACATATTCAATGCACCATTATTATAGTTCAAAAACAAACAAGTATGACATATAAGCAGTATTGAATCAAAACAAGAAAGACTACGCATGAACATGCATGATGATGTAAAGATTGTCAAAGTTGGGGAGATTTTCTCCGTATTGACTTATTGCTTCAGAAGATCCGTTGATTCGAAGGAGAACTTCAAATCTGGCTTGCAGGTGTCTATTAGGTCTTGAATCTTGCCTCTGAATGGCTGACAATCATCAATCGAATGGTCAAGTGCCCCAGAGCGGGAGACAAACCAAGTGTTAGTATCTGAAACTGCAGATTACTCTAGATTACTTCTAGGAAGAAGATTCTGACGAAGTCACACAAGAGCCCCAAGTTATCGCAGAGCGTCTTTGCAAGCCTTTCTATGTTCTAAGATGAACCCCTTAATGACTAGATACCTCTTAAGTGTATCTATGAGGGAATTTCTTTGTTGAACTAATCCTTGCTCGATGACAACCTTTATTGTACTTACAATCCTGTTGCGAAAAGGCATTGACATGTTGTAACACCCCAAATTCTACCCAAAAATATCATGCGAGAAATCAGAGTATTTTAAAACTATCAACAAGCATTTGGGATATCACATTTACTTCCTATAAACAACTCATAAACAGATACATAGCACTTTAATCTCAGAGAAGCACAAAATAACCTATAACAGCTCTTAGACATACCAACTTCATGTTAATATGCAGCGGAATCATAACATTCGAATTTATAAACAAATCATCTTATTTAATCGGAAACAACTTCAAACATCATAGTACTTCTCATTATCCAATTTGGAACTCAACAACTAAAACATGAACAACATAGAAACAACAATATAGACAACCCCGAGTGCTACGTATCAGAGCGACACACCAACCAGACACGGTGAATCTACAAACTTCCACAGCTATACTTGAGTACCTGCCCATTTCCCATGGTAGGGGAAACATCAGCAGAAGGGGTGAGATATCAAACATTATAAAGGAAAGTATGATAATACATATAGCAAAGATAAAATCATACACAATTCACCACTTCTTAATATAAGCAATTTGCATCACAACAATAATGTTAACTATCAACTATAACAATGTATTCAAGTTTACAAGTATGTCATTCAAGCACATAATAACATATACTTCATAATCACAACGTAAATTAATACAACTATCAACAATGGCAAAACATGGTTCATATATTCCACATATATACATATATCATTAATACACATATATATTTGCATTCTCATCATATATCACCAAAATCATGTATCAAACATCCCCAAATTTAATTATCACATCTCATGCACACATAACAATCACCTAATCACATAATTACATATATTCAAACATCACATAACTCCAATGTAACTCAATGCAAGACATGTGACTCTATGCATGTGGTACCCAATATGGACCCAAAGTTCTACCGCTTCCGATTCATATAGAATCTAGCCACGCTTCAGATCCGGACAAGACCAAAGCCACCAAATGTAAACATATAGTTTACCGCTTTCCGATTCACTCTAGAATCCAAGCCACGCTTGTGTTTCAAAGCAATTCCACCTATGTTTCAAGGCACACTATGATATGAATGTATGTACAATCTCACAAATATATGCAATTAAGATCATCTCTACCATCTTAACTTTCCACATATCACAATAATTCAACTCTATGAATTATCCACCAACTGTACACAACATTCACAACACACACACACATCATTCACATATGAGAGGCCAATTAATCAATTACGATTCACACAATCCAATTAACACTAGTAATCATACTATCTCATGTTAATTCTCATTTTTGTCAATTATACATGAACACACATTTTCAACATCAAGCAATTAGTCATTAGAATTAATGCTAACCAACTAACCATAAAGAATCAATATCAAAACAACATCATTGGCATGACAATATATATTTCTCAACATACATATTCAAGCCAAAACACAATAACAAACAATTTCTCAAAATACCGTAATTTACCGATAAACCGAATAATTGGTCCAAGTCCAAGTACATTCCAATCACATAGACTTATTGGAATCAATTCAACTAATAATTTAACTATCCAATTAATAATTAAACTATATTAATTTCAATTCAACTATTATATTTCTATTCCATTATTTTCCAATTCTATAACAAAACCCATTATTTCACTATCAATGGTTTACTCACAACAAACATAACAATCTAATACACATAGATTATCAATTGCACACAACTTATCACATTTATATCATCACATTCCAACAAATCATCAAATACCCAAAATTGCAACATAGAAGAACATGGATATCAAAGTATAGAATTAAACCCACTATAACATACTATCATACAACCCTTTAGCATGAAAGAACCCCACCCTTACCTTGGCAAATATGAACTCTTTCACCATAGCTCTAAGCTTTTCTCCAAAATAAATCCTTCAAACATAATTTGGAGACACACCTAAAAACCAGTTCGGAAATCAGCTTATCAGACGAACTTAAAATCCTCAAAATCAAAATCGCTCCGGTCAGAACTTACCTCTATGAGTCAGGAACATTGTGTCAAAACCACGCGACGATCCAACGGTTGGATTGAGAGATACACCCGTTTTGCTAAGGTGACTCAATGCTCAAACTTGCTGCGAAAATGAGGTTTCTTCTAGCTTTTCTCTTCCACCATTGTTCTCTTCCCTTTTGCCTCTTTTCTCTTCTTCCTATTTTTTTCCCCCAAATGAAAATAGTAACCTCTAAAACCCTAACCTTCTCTTACTATCTCACTTATGTCAATTGGGCTTAACCCACCAATCCATCCATTATGTTTCTATCACTTAGGCCCATTTAGTTATATCTCTCAAATAACTCAATTAAGTCAAACAACACAAACACTCACATAATTAAATACTTAAATAATTATTATATCACATAATAACTAAATAAATAAGTTATTATTAAAAACACCAAATAATATAATTACTAATATAATTAATAAAAATATTAATAAAAATCGGGATGTTACACATGTAGCTGGCATGGTGAAAGATATCCTTTTTCTCTTTGTAAGACCAAGTTCATTTTCGTCTTTCAATAATCTATCCTTCTCTCTCCATAGTTTGTGATCCTTTTTGGTCTTCTTCGTGAGTCTCGGGAAATCGGCTAGCACGGCAAGTGTGGATACGGGCGAAGGTAGAAATGCCAATGTAAATGTATGAATGCATGAAAATGCAAATGCGTGCGTATGCAAAAGACTCTTTTTTTTATATGGTGACTCCTTATATGTAATGCAGACCTGTGACATATCTAATCCTAAGGATAGCCTATGCGGATTTAGGGATGACATTAGACCCTAGTGAAATCCGTGCAAGATAGATGTTATGACACGCCAATGGAAATTCCTTAGATTAGGGAGTATGCAGAAGGTAGCAGCTGGTGACTGTTCAAGACACTCACCAAATCTCATGGCCATCGAGAGGCCGTTCGACGTGCACTACTGAAGTTGTCCCTCGTGGGAAGGTTCTCTATGCGGAACACCACCTATCTAAGGACGATATCAGATGAAGCGAAATCCCTACGGGCTAGGGATGAAAGATGCATAAATGGAAATCCAAACCCTACAAGTTAGGGGGTTGCGCGAGAGCAAGCATGGGGTGACCGTTCAAGACAGTCATTAGATCTCATGGCCATCGAGAGGCCAATCGACGTATGCTAACTAAGTTTCTCCTTGTACGAAGAATATGATCCATGGAAGTGGAATCCCTACCGGCTAGGGAGTGCGTAGATGTAGGCGTAGGTTGACTGTTCAAGACAGCCACTAGGTCTCATGGTCATCGAGAGACCAATTGACGTGCATAAATGAAGATGTCCTTCGCGGGAAGAACATGATCTTTAGAAATAGAGTCCCTACAGGCTAGGGAACGCGTAGAAAAACCTGCAAAATTAAGTCGCAAATATTCGCAGTATATAAATTGCAAACATATAATAAACGCGTAAACACATAAGCCCTAGGTTCATAGGTTCGACGTCACGCCTGAGGGAGCCTACCCTTCCCATGGGTATGTTCTAGAAGGTCTCATGGGGTCTCGTTCGTAGCCGCCGAGACTTTTTGTCTCTTTGTATTTTAGAACAACGCATTGGTCCATGAGGTTCGAATTTTAGGGGTAGGTTCTCAGAGAGATCAGCTAAATACCAAGTCCATCCCTCAACAAGGTCAAGCCTCGTATTAGACCTTTCCAGATATTTAACCCACTCTGAGTGGAATTATCAATAAGACTCGTAGGCGATTCAAGTTGTAACACCCCAATTCTACCCAAGCATTTAGGCAAGAAAATATCAGAGTATTAAAATTTCATACAACACAATTAGGATGTTACACTAAGTAACCTAACAAACACCTAGAAAACAAACGGACATCAGCGATGCCAAAAGCATACAACACCTGACAATAAAACGATACATAACACACGGAAGATATGAACATAAAAATGTACGTATAGCTCTCACTCTCAAAGAGGAGTTTTCCAAAATAAAGTGTTTACAATACACATCAGCACATCATCACATATACATGTTCAAAAGAGTCATATACAAATAAATAACAACAGACTCCCGACTCCCCGGTGTTACGTATCAGAGCAACCGACAAGACTAACTGGAGAACTACCTCATCCAAAAGACTCCCAAGGCGGCTAAACTGCAAGATGCCACTCAAGCATCAAACAGCAGAAGGGTGAGAATATAATTCATAATGAAAAGCATGATAAATATAGTAATGCCAACAAGTATCATCAAGAATCATACAACAAAGTAATCCACTCATTTAACCACAATCAATATATAAGTAATGCGACACATGAATGATAACATAAATTATAAAGACAGACAATGATGAATGAGACTCGACTGTGCATATGCATATGGTACCAAATCCGGAGTAAACTCCTCCTTGTCATTATGACAAATACACCTTGCCGAGCATTAAGCTCCTACTGGTAACCAATGCCCGCAGGCCATCTGTTAACAACATTCCGCCATTATAACGTATTGAAATGTTATGCTGTGCAAATATATGTCTCTATTCCATGACAACAACATCATCAATAATATAACACGGTCACATACTCACGTTACACCGTTTATATTCTATCCAAAAGGATACATCACCAATTAATAACATCGTTATCAATTACATCACACCATAATTACCACACAGGCATTCATAAGCACACAACACACATTCACCATCAAAACATACTGGCCACATCGGCATAGATGAACGTATAACACACTTATACACATCAAATTAATATTGGCCATCGGCCCACAACTTCATCAATACATCATCAACAAGTTGTAATAACAACAATTCAACAATGATAATACATCATTCTCATAACAACAATTACTTGCCATAAGGCCACACATCATGTTAACAACAAACAACCAAACATCGTCACATATCAAGAATGAACATTCATTAATACATAACACATACGAACATGGTTTCATGTTAATCCACACATCAACAACAATTGCAACCAAGCACTATGATTATTTACCAATCATATCGCGCATATAAATAATTATGTGTTTTCATCAACAACAATTAAAACCAAGTAATCACAAGATAACCAAGCCTATACTATCATATAGAACATCCAACTAGCTTCCTAACGCTTCGAACGGCGTATAAAACGGAGTTACGGATCAAAAGTTACAAGGTTTCAAAGTTTGGATAGTTGAACATACTACACAATTCATCACTTGATCCTAATAAAAATAATAGGAGACTACATCCTATGAATCCTTTAATTAGATAATAGTATAGTTCATTGCGTTAGCTTTCCAACGCTTCGAACGGCGACAAAATCGGAATTACGGTCCAAGAGTTACGAAGTTTCAAAGTTTTGGAAAAACAGAAAATGCTGTTGGCCGCTCGGCGGGCCGCTTAGGCCGCTAAGCGGAAATTCCAGAAACGGACCAACGAAAACTCCGCTCAGCGGGCCTGAGGCCGCTTAGCGGACCTGAGAAAAACCAGAAAAAACCCAGCACGAACAGAACTGTCTCAAGCCCCTTATACCCACCAAAACCACTCCAAAACATTATTATAACACCAATACAACACATACATACCATATAAACAACATAACATCCAACTTTTCATGGTTGATTCATCAATCTTTCTCAAAACCTAACTTTTTATCCAACTTCAATCAAGTTATAGAAATGGAAAACAAACATGATCAATGAAGATATCTATCATCATACTACACATACACACCACAAAATCTTGTTTATAACTCCTAAACTCACAAAACTCACAATCCACCATTGTTGGCCAAGCATAGAAATGAACAAGAACAAGAACAAAAACAAAACTATAAGAATCATACATTCAAGATAAATTAGATTCACCCCTTACCTTGGTTTGGTTCTTCATCTTCTCCAAAATCCCCTTCTTCACTTTCTCTCCATCTTTGCTCTTCTTCTTTCTCTCTTCCCTTTCTTTCTCTTCTTTTTCTTTCCACCCTTTTTCCTTTCTCACAAATATCTCTTCCTTATAAAGAAAATATCTACCCCGCGGAAATGACCAAAATGCCCCTACGCTCAAATATCGTTCAAAGGCCCCCAAAACGCGGAATATTACCTTAAATATGAAAACCTTCAATTAAATATTAGTCAGCCATCCCGAACTAATACCGACTGAAACGACTCCAAAAACGGTAAAATCCCAATAAACGTCACAAACGTCCAAATCAAGCATATACTTATTTCTGGGCGTTACACAAGTTCCCCTGGTCTTAGGGATAATTCTCACACTTAAGGTTTACAATATATATTATCCCACCAACAAGTATAATAAAATGAATTATATGTGCAAAATGACGAAATAATTATATAATTATTAGCAGAAAAAAATAAAACAATAAAAACACCAAATAAAATTGAAAACCCTAAGACTAAAGGGTAGGTAAGTTGATTGTTTGATTGAGTCTTGATAAAGAATCGTGATCTTTATCAGAATTAATTCGCTTGAGGCGAAGAAATTTGACTTAATTCAATTACCACATTTTTAGCGATAACATTTGATTATTGCTCTAGGCATAAACCAATTTGCATGAATTTAAATCGTTTGATTATCGGTCAAAGAAAATAAAATGATTCACGTATTAAATTCGGTCCAGTCAAAGAATGAGGTAAAATTACAAATATTGTTTAAATAAGAAACATGTTTATGTATTAAAAACCATTTTGTTATTTGCTATTATGAACTTGGTTAGTTTTGTATCCAGGTTCTAAATTTCTATCATATGTACGCTCTATATGAATTATTGGTCTTAAGGAATCATGGAATAAGAATATATAAAACAACCAGAAAAAAACTAGAGGGAGGCATTCATCTATATCTTTAAAAAGTAAAGATTTTGTTTGACTTTTCAAATGAAAATGATTATCCACTAATAAGTGGACACCTGGCAAGGATGGAAATAAGATAAAGGAAAACAATATAAATATAATAACATGGGAATTAAAGAAAACATCTCTTCATCTCTCTTCTCAATCGCTATTTCTTTCTTGTTTCTAGAAAATCAAACATCCATCTCACCAACTCAAACAAACACAAAAGCCAAATTTAATCAAGGGTTAAATAATTTTTTGGTCCCTATAAAATTATCAAATTTCGTTTTAAGTCCCTTCAAATTTCAGTCCCTACAAAATTTTCCGTCTAAAAAAATGGTCCCTGACGTTAAAAGCCACTAACGGCTGCTGACGTGTCAAGACAGGTGAAAATATTTTAAACCATTTGTTAATTGTTTTAATCCAGCGTGTTATTAAAGGGACAATCCACCCTTATCTTTTCCCCTTCTTCTTCTTCTGGTCCCTCTTCTCTCTCAATACTTCATCGTGGTCCCTCTTCTTTTGCCTTTTCATTCAAGTGGTCCCAACAGACAACTCCTGGTTTTGAGTGCTCCGGTCCCAAAAAACGACAAGGTAAGTCCCACTTTCTCATTCTATTGTTTAATAATTGCGAGATTTCTGTCTTGAATCTTGTTTAGGGTTGGTTGTTCCTTGCATGCCATATACCATTGTTTAGGGTTTTATTTTGTTGTCAAGTCACTGTCTGATATACCATTGGTTTACTTGAAATGTGTAGGGAATGGGGTTATTTAAGGTTGTCTTTTTTACCAAAGGAAAATTTGTAAGAGATGAAGGGGTAACATATGAAGGGGGCGATGTTTTTGCTATAGCTGGTCAGGACCCAGATTTCTGGTCATATTTTGAAGCATGTGATTTACTTAAGTCTTTGGATGCTTCATTTATAAAGGAAGATGTGAAAATGTGGTGGAAGTCCGAACATGGCTCACTTGAAAATGATCTAAAACCACTTGTTAATGATGAGGATGCAACATTGTTAGCTATGTGTGCTGAGGAGACAAAGTCTGATATTGAGATATATACTGAGCCAAAAGAAAAAGAAAATGTTAATGTGGAGGAAAGTGAAGATGGTGAATCAAGTGAAGACTCTTTGGATGGCATACATTTTGATGATAGTGAAGAGGAGAGGATGAATGATATTGATGAAGATGTAGGTGAAAAGATCAACAATTCTGGTGCAGGTGGAGTAGAAGATGGTGCAGTTATGGATGGAGAAGAAAATGGTGCAGGTGGAGTAGAAAATGGTGCAGGTGGGATACATACAGGAATGATGACAACAGAGATGGAAAGGGAACATTTAATTGATGATGAATACTTAACAGATGAGCTTGATAGTGGGGCAGATGATGATAGTGATGATGGTAGGCCTTCAGTGATAAGGTTTAGGGATGATGAAAAACTTAGAAAGGAATTTAAGTTCAAGGTTGGAATGGAATTTTCATCTCTGAAGCAATTTAAAAAGGCTGTACTGGAACGCAATGTGTTGAATGGTAGGGAAGTTAAGTTTGCCAAAAATGATGGGGAAAGGTGCAGGGTTATTTGTAAGGATAAACAACAATGTGGTTACACTGTTTTATGCAGTAGAGTTTTGAGAACTGAATCTTTCAGGATTAAGACTTTAATTCAGAAGCACAAATGTGGAAGAAAGTTCTTCAACAAGAATGCTAATGCTGATTGGGTGTCTAGAATAATTGTGGACAAGTTGAAGAACAATTCAGGTATGAAATTGAATGAGATTGTTTCTGATGTTAGATTGAGGTTTGCCACAGAAATTACTGGATGTAGGGCTTTCAAAGCAAGGCAAATAGCTAGAAGGGTTGTTGAAGGTGACTCAGCCAAGCAGTATAGTATGTTATGGTCATATGGAGCTGAATTGAGAAGGGCATGTATAGGTAATACATTTAAGTTGAACATTTCTGGTTTGCCACCTAAGTTTGAAAGGTGCTACATGTGCTTTGATGGTACAAAGAGAGCATTCAAGAATGGTTGTAGACCTTTCATAGGATTGGATGGTTGTCACTTAAAGAACAAATATGGTGGAATATTGTTGATAGCAGTCAGTAGGGATGCTAATGATCAGTATCTTCCACTTGCCTTTGATGTTGTGGAGACTGAGTGTAGGGACTCTTGGAGCTGGTTTATGAGGTTGCTTCTTGAAGACATAGGTTCTGATAATAGGTGTTGCTTCATTTCTGATCAGCAAAAGGTGTTATTTGTTAATCTTTCTTTCCTTATATGTGATTATATGTGATTTTAGGTATTAACTTAGGTCTTTATATGCAGGGATTGGTGAATGTATTTGAGGAAGACTATCCTGATTTTGAGCACAGATTTTGCTTAAGACATTTGTATGCTAACTTCAAGAAGAAGTTTGGGGGTGGTACACTCTATAGAGATCTAATAATGGCTGCAGCAAAGGCAACCTATTTTGAAGATCATGAGGCTAAGATGAATCAAATTAAAGAGGCAAATCCAGATGCCTATGAATGGATGAATTCTATTCCCAAGAATAAGTGGTGTAAGCATGCCTTTCCCTTCTACTCTAAGTGTGATGTTCTTATGAACAACCTAAGTGAATCTTTTAATGCTACTATTTTGATGCAAAGGGATAAACCTATACTTACCATGTTTGAATGGATTAGGAACTATCTAATGGGTAGGTTTTCCACTCTTAGGGAGAAGGTAGAGAATTACAAAGGAGTGATTATGTCTAAGCCACATAGAAGGTTAGATAGGGAGATAGAAAAAAGTGCTAGTTGGCTGCCCACTTATGGAGGTAGATTAACATTTCAGGTTACTCATGTAATGTTCACAGATAGTTTTGTTGTGGACTTGGCAAAACATACCTGTTCTTGTAATTTTTGGGACTTGGTAGGGATCCCATGTAGACATGCTGTTGCAGCCATACATAGGAAGGTAGATAACCCCATTAACTATGTACACAAGTGTTATCATAAGCCTACCTATGTAACATGTTACAATGAAGTTATCAGTCCTATTAATGGCCAAAACAAATGGCCAAAGACCACTGACCCTGAAATCTTGCCACCTAGTTATAAGAGAGGTCCTGGCAGACCAAAGAAATTGAGAAGAAGAGAGGCTGATGAAGAAAGTCAAACAAGGTGGCAAAGGACTAACACAAGTCATAGGTGCAAGATTTGCTTTGAATATGGACATAACAAAAGGACTTGTAAGAAAAACAAACAGCTAGCAGTTATTGTTGGTGAAGTACCAAGAGATGTACCAAGAGGTGTACCAACAGATGTACCAACAGGTGTTGCACCCACCCAAGGAAGCCAAACACCTAATGTGGGAACTTCTGGAGTCAAAAAAAGGGTAAGTAATAGAACTAAATTGGTTACAGTTATTTTGGTTGATTTTCTTACAATTACATTGGTTGCAGGCTTCTGTGCAAGTTGGAGGGAAATCAAAGAAGTCAAAGTCTACTGCAAATGTAGGAGGGAAATCAAAGAAGTCAAAGTCTACTGCAAATGTAGGAGGGAAATCAAAGAAGTCAAAGTCTACTGCAAATGCACCAACTTCTGTGCAAGCTAATGATGTGCCACAACATGAAGCTGTAAGTGAGAATCGATTTTGTGATGTTCAACCTGAAGATGTGCCTCCTAGCAATGAAGCTGTAAGTGAGAATCAAGCTAATGATGTGCAAGCTAATGATGTGCAAGCTAATGATGTGCAAGCTAATGATGTGCAAGTTAATGATGTGCAGGCTAATGATGTTCAAGCTAATGATGTTCAACCTGAAGATGTGCCTCCTAGCAATGAAGCTGTAAGTGAGAATCAAGCTAATGATGTGCAAGCTAATGATGTGCCTCATAGCAATGAAGATGTGCCTCATTCACAAAACACTGTCAGTTCAGCTGAGGCAATGAAAAAGTATTGTGGAATTGATCCTGATGAATTGGAGGCCTTGTTAGATGATGAGGAAATACTTGATATTGCACCATTGAGAATTGATACTAGTCCTGTCAAGAGTAAAAGATCTGGTCCCAAGACCTTTATTGGGAAATGCCCCAAGGTTCCAAAACCTGTCAAACCATCCATTGCTCCAAAGGTGTCCAAAGCTGCCAACAAGCCAACTATGTCAAACTATGAGTGACCCTGTAAGTTTGTAACAAGTGGTGATATACCTTGGCATGCTGTGTTTATAAACCATTGTTAACTGTTTTTTGTCTTAACAGGTGAAGGCAATGATATCACCAAGGAAAAAGTCCAATCTTGCTGCATCTCCAATTAGAAAGAGTGATAGACCAAGGACTTTGAAGGCAAAAAATATACAGGGGCCTGGAAGGGATCAAAATGATCCACTTGAAATTCCTGATGAAGACTCTACTGTGAGCAGTGCTAGTGGGAGAAAGCCATGGGCTGACATCCAAAAGAGCATGACTCAGTGATCCAAAATTGTCCTACTGTTTTGTTATTTACTTTGAAACATTTGTGTAATGTATTATGAACCACTTTTGGATGTATCTCTTTTGTTTTGAACTGAATCTAAGATGTATTATGAAGATGTATTATGAACCACTTTTGGATGTATCTCTTTTGTTTTGTACTGAATCTAAGATGTATTATGAACCACTCTTATGTTATCAGTTGCTTTGGTTTTTCATTTATGTGTATCGTATCAAACAAAATTGAAACAAGAACTACATTGTATTTCATTAAACAAGAACATCAAACAAGAACATCAAACAAATACATCAAACAATGAACATAACCAAACTACATTATCAAGTGTTCACAAGCCTAAACAACTCAGTAATTACACTTGAACACAAAATACAAATTAATCATAAAGGACACAACAAGAACCAACATCTTTATTTTTCCATGAAATTCCAATATTTTCAACTTGGCCTTTAAGATCTTGTTCTTCTTCCTTGCATCCTCATACAATGACTTCATATATCCCACAGATTCCATGACATCAAACTCTGAATTCCTAATGGTAAGATCTTCATTTCCAGAAATTTCACCAACATCTTCAGCCCATATGAATAGATTAGAAGTATCAGCATTCTTCCAGTAAGGACATCTCCAAAACAACCTCCCCTTATTTGGCCCATTGTGACATTGATACATCACCATTCGAGCTTGACACCCACAAAACCTACCACCAAATCGCGATTTCACTGAAACAGACGACATAGGTCACGATGAACGAAGAAGAACTAAAACGAAAGAACGAAGAAGAAGCACAAAGTGACACTGAATGAGGAATTAGGGCAAAAGAAGAAGAAGAGGAATTAGGTCACGATGGAGGCAGAAGATGAAGAAGAGGAATTAGGGCAAAGGAATGATGAGTGGTCCCTTTAATAACACGCTGGATTAAAACAATTAACAAATAGTTTAAAATATTTCCACCTGTCTTGACACGTCAGCAGCCGTTAGTGGCTTTTAACGTCAGGGACCATTTTTTTAGACGGAAAATTTTGTAGGGACTGAAATTTGAAGGAAAAATTTGAAGGGACTTAAAACGAAATTTGGTAATTTTATAGGGACCAAAAACTTATTTAACCCTTCAATCAATAAATCAAAATCATATCATATTGGAGAAATTACTAACCTGAAGGATAGAGAGCGATGGTACGATACTTTCCCGATGGTTGCAAGATGCCTTTATTTCGCGATGGTGAACGATGGCGGTAGTGTGCGGCGTTAATTGGTGTTGGTCGGACCGCGTGGATCGTTGGCGTTTGGTGATGGATGCGCAGGTGCGGTTCGAAACGGATTCTTCGGGCGACGATTTCAACTTGCTTCACTTCTCGTCTTCTTTGTTTTCTTGAAAAGTATGAACTTTGTACAAGCATTAATGCTAATGAAATTTGTGTTAGTGATGAATTGGTGAGAAATTTTAACCAGAGAAAAGGTTCGCAGTTCAGGGGTGTCGTCGATGCTCCGGAGGCGACCACGGATTAGAGGTGTAATCGACGTCGGTACGATTCGCTTCTGTTCCTGTTTGCTCTTCTTTTTTTTTCTTGCTTTAGGTTGGAGTAATACAATACCTCCACTATTACAACACAGTAGACAACATTTCCCTTCTTTCTTTGAGTTCCAAGACAAGCAAACAATCAGCTTCAATTTTTACAGATCCAAATTTTTGATCCCACACGCCATTGTTCTTGCTTCTTTAGAAACTAAAGATGCCATCACCTCTTTTCCTCTCACTTCTGCACTTTCTTAGTACACAAAATCAAAAGGAAACATCAATTAAAGGAAATCAAGAAAGAAATGGGTTTACCGCGTGAAGGTTCGGTGGTGGCCGGCGGATTTCGTCGGTGGCTGGGTGGCTCGTGCGGCGGAAGGAGACAGCCTCATTTTTCCAATCGATGGTTGGTAGCTTCGCGGTTGGGCTATGGACTCGCGGTTGGGAACTACTCGATCAGTTGTCGTCCCAGAACAGATACTGACTTTCCTTTTACCTGCAATTTTATTAAACTGATGGCATATCATTGTTGCGGATGGATAGCATCTGATTTTCCTTTTTGTTTCTAAATTCAGATTTTTGTTTTGTTAGTGAATGTTTGTTGTTAATAAATAATATGAAGGTTGAATGGAATTAGGGATGTCATCGGGGCAGATATTGTTCGGAGGATGTTTCTCCGCTCCCCGCCCCGCCCCAAATTTAGTCCCCATCCCCATCTCTAATCCCTGCCACGGGGGAATATTTCGAATCTTAAGAAAATTTCTACATTTTTTGATCAAAAATATGACACTAGTATTTTGTTATTTTTTTCCGTATTTTTTAAAATGCATATATTTGCATCTTTATTTTATAAAAAAAATAAAAATACATCTGACATCAATAATAAATAAAAAAAAGCAAAAGAACTTGATGTTGCTAATATTTTTGATGTAAAAATAAATAAATAAATAAATAGTAACATAACTTGCTACCGTGCTTCCACTAATTTACTACAACAATACCGATGTCGTCCAACGCAAGTGGTTGATTATGTGTGACAAATCTATAACTTATAATGACTCTTCATTTTCTAATACATTGATATTTTTAATATAAAATTATATAATTATATAATATATAAAATATATAAATTAAAATATATAGTCGGAGTCGGGGAATCCACGGGGACGGAGGATACTTTTGCAATCCTCGCCCTAAAGTGTTATTGGGGGAACTTTTCCCTCCATCCCCATCCCCACGGGAAAAAAAATCCCTAACTTCGAATCTCCGCACAGATATTCCCCACAGAGATCCCCCTAAAGTGTTATTGGGGGAACTTTTCCCTCCATCCCCATCCCCACGGGAAAAAAATCTCCAACTTCGAATCTCCGCACAGATATTCCCCACAGAGATCCCCATTAACAGATGTAATTGACATCCCTAAATGGAATCATGATGTTAATGGATGTTATTGAACTGTATCTATAATTGCAAGTTATTGTTGGAATTGTCATGTTTATGAGTTTATTTTTTATAGTGATGAGATTGAATTGTTTTCTGTGGTGTCAATGAAAAAAAAAAGTGAGTAATGTATATAAAAAAATGGTCATTGTTAGTTTGGTAAAAAAGTGTGGATGAGAATGTTAGATGTTCGGCGATGCATATGACAATGGAGAGGAACATAAGGGTTCCAAGTTTGGAGGTTATGAGAATAGTGGAAAAAATTTACAGGGTTTTTTTGTGTGTACGCGTGAAAGAAATATAATTTGATTTTAACATAAAATAAAAGATGTAATGTACAATTTTAATATAACAACAACAAAAATAATAATAATAATAATAATAATAATAATAATAATAATAATGGTTAGAATTAATAATAATAATAATAGTTAGAAATAATAATCATTTAATAAGAAGATTATTATATAATAATAATTATACACCCAGTTAGTAATAATTATTATATAAATGGTTAGTAATAATATGAATAATAATAAAATTATTATTAATAATAATTAACAATAATATGTAAATTGTGAAATGTAATAAATAACGATAATAATAAAACCTAAAGACCAAACTAGGGTAAACCTAATTTTTTGTCCCATCAGAGTCGCCAGCTGTAGCAACCTGCCTAAAAATTTACGTTCAAACGAGAGTCGCCACCCACTGGGCAAGTGAGAAACCCTTAAAAACAAGAGATTTTTGGGTAAGTAGGTTAATTAGGCAAAGAGAAGGTGTTAGGCACCCTTTGCCTCCCTTGTACTCAAGGGGACCCATTTAATCTTTAGGTTTTAGGTTTTTTTATAATTGTCGATTAATAAATTTAAAAAGTTAGCCTTTGCCAAAAAGAGTAAATCTCAGTTTTGATAAAGCCATTGTCAGATCGAGACAACAACAACCGAATGTCAAAAGGCATATAAACAAAATTGTAATAAAAATAATAGGCCTCAATGCATCATCATTGGCCAAAACAAGGTTTTTAAAAAAAAGAGCCTCATAGAAATCCTTGGCAAAAAATGGAAAAAAACCAAAGGTTTGTAAAAAAAATATACTGACAATAGAAAATACCTTTTTTTAATAAAAGGGTGGCCTCATACCAAAAGGTTTAATCATTGGCCAAAAAGGTAAACCCAAGGGACAGAGTCATGTATAGTGAAAATAGGCCATTGTCAGATCGAGACAACAATGGCAAAAAAAAACTTTTTTTTGGGAGGGGGCCTCATAGGTAATCATCGGCCGAAAATGTTTGAGTTTGTGATTGAAGGATTTGAAATCGTGTTTGAGTGGTTTGAAAATTACGTTTGAAAGGGGAAAGGGTTTGTCGGCTCTTATCAGTCAATCGACAATGGCAGATTAGGGATGTTCAAGACAAACCCTAAGACAAACCGAAAAACGTAGAAAACATAGTTTGTGTGTGTGAATTTGTGAAAAAGTACGTGAAATTGGAAGCAGGTCCTTGATAGGATTGTCAAAGGTCCTATTTATATATAGTGTTAGAAAATTAGGCTAAAACCCACAAAAGAAAAAAAAAACCTTAAATTTTGTCATTTTTAGAAATTAATAATAAAATAACAATAATAATTAGTTAAATAATAATAATAATCCTAATACTAATAATATTAAAATTAATAATACTAAAATTATAATTAGAGTCAGTAATAATATTTAATAATATTTAATAAAAACCCTTATGATAAGATAAATGGATTGACTAGTTTTGGGCCCAAAATACTTGCTAATTACACCCCAATAAAAATAGTTTTATAAGAGCGTGGGTTTAACAATAGATATGTTAAACCCTATAACTCTTAATTTTAACACCCTTGATAAATTATTAGACGAGAATTGATCGGGCAAATTTTGGGGTATGACAAAGGGTACAATCCATATTGGAAGTCCCTTGACTATCCAATGAGATCAACAAACAACCATGAGTTCCAGTTTCCTTCAGAATAGGTCTTCCAGGTTTACCTGCCAACCTCTTGTCGGGCGCGACCCTCGAGGTCAGGTCTTCCGGGGTTACCTGTCTTTCTGCTATCAGAAACTTTCCTCGAGCCACACAAACAAGTATGCAGACCTGTACCCGTGTACGAGGAATCCAAAAGTAATTTCTACCTTTCTACTTAGGCTACGCTATACCACACCCTCGATGGGTTATCCCTTGTGCCTACGTGTCAAGAGACTTGCACATGCACACCGCTAGATGAAACGGATCATTCTTACATAGAATTCCATCCGCGATGAGTTTTCCTATTATGACCTTACCTAAGTGGCGTCACAACCCCATCGATCATCTATACGCAGATGTGTAACCGCTAGTGCAAATACGCCATAATGACTATACAAGCCCACCGGGTGAAAGCCTAGTGATTATCTACATGACATCACTAGAGGTGAGTTTTCCTGACATGATATTGCCTACGTGGCATCATATCCCCACCATACCAAGCACGCAGATGTATGCCGGTGTTTTCCTACTGAAGGTAACCCCTTCAGCCACCGCAATGGTAATAATGTCATGAGCGCTTTACCACCTAATAGCCTAGGTCTATTTCGATTCAAGCATACATCAATAAATGCTCATCGAGCCATACAAATCAAACAATTCCGAATGTTCAACCGGAACAACGGAACATAAGTGATCATTATCACACATAGCATCACGCCACAAACAAGCAACCATCTCCGAACATCAATCGGAACGGACGGATAAAAATAATATGATTATCACATAACATATCAATATAATGCATCAATTAATAATCCACATATTGAAAATCAGCACATCTATGATCATATAGAACATTAGCATGTTCAAATACCAATTAAACAAGTCTCACACGACTAAGGAGGCATTCGGTTCTCTATACGGAACGAAACTGTTCTCGGGGGAAATAGTAACATAAACTTTCACCCGACAAGGCTCACTATGTGGGGTTCCAATATTATTGAATCCAACATTCTGGTTTGGGGACCAATTTTATTAGATAGTACATGTTACTAGCTTTCCAACGATACGAAGTACGCATCAATCGGACTTACGATGTGTAATACCCGGTATTGTATTGTCTAAATTATTATCACTAGGATGATGTGGTATGATTAATGAGACAAATATAATACACCTTTTATTAATAGGCTTAATATGATAATTAGGCTAATTAATAAACAATGGGGGCATTATAGACTTTTCCTTCTTAAAACTTGGTAAGGTCTTGTTTGGCCATACTCTTTCCTTTCCTTCTTTGCCTAAAACAAGTTTTTATGGAATAGAGGAAGAGAAAGACAGAAACGTGGAAGGAGAGAAAGAGAAGAGGAAACCATTCAAGACAACATTGCATGTCCAAAGATCCATCCCTAAGCCTGAATTTCGTCCCAATCATCTCTGTTCCAGCTTCAAAATCTTATTCTAAGGTGAGTCTCTAGTTAGAGACTTGGGGTTTTATGGGGTTTGAATGAATTTGGGATAATTTGGGTTTTATGTGAAAAACCATGTTTGCATGTTGATATAATGTAGATGTTCATGCTAATTTCTGATATACAATGAGTGTGCTTGATGTTTGGATGTTATTAGAATGATGGGTTTGATTTGGATTGAAAAGAATTGGAGTTAGAACCTTTAAAAATGTAGAAAATTCGTTTATGATACAGTGTAATCGGTTACGGGGTTTTGCGTAACCGGTTACCCTGCTGAAAATGCAATTCTGGGCTATTTTTCGTGCCCGTAACCGGTTATGGATTTGGCGTAACCCGTTACACTGGGTTAAAAAGGAAAAATTGCAAAACTTCGGAAATTCATAACTTTCGCCTCGGGTATCGGAATTGCGTAATCTTTATACCGTTAGAAAGCTTATAAGACGTACTATCTAATAAAATTGGTCCCCAGACTAGAATGTTGGATTAAATAATATCGGAACCCCGCTTAGTAAGTCTTATAGAGTGAAATTTTATGGTTACTATTTTCCCCGAGAGCAGTTTCGTTTCGTATAGGGAACTAAATGCCTCCTTAGTCGTGTGAGACTTGTTTATCTAGTATTTGAACATGCTAACGTTGTATATGATCATGGATGTGTTGATTTTTAATATGTGGATTTTTAATTGATGCAATATATTATTATGATATGTGATGAATCATGACTAATTATTAGTTCCCGTTGTTTCGGTTAAACATTCGGGATTGATTGTATTGTGTGATTTCGACATTATGTCATATTTGTGTATGCTTGAATCGAAGTGGCCGGGGTCTAGTTTGGGATGTAACTCCGACTATGTAGTCAATGAGTCTTCCCGGGCTTTGTGGTCCATGGAATAGTCCGATCATGTGTATTGATTAAAGGACGTGCACCTGAGCTACCGTTGCAGTGTGCTTGTGAGGGTCGCGGGGAATTTTACTCACTTGGCGTTAACACACTTGCGTGCTCGGTATGGTGGGGTTATGTGGCCACGTAGGCTAATACATAATCAGTAACTCACCTCTAGTGAAGTCAAGTAGACTAATGCTAGGTTTTCGCCCGATGGGCTCATGTGTCAAGGTGGCGGTTTGTACTCGTCGTAATTCACTTGCATGAAGAGGGTTAATGGAAGAATGACGCCAATTAGGCTAAGGTCATCTTGCGGTCATTTAGGCTTGTGCGAACCCATTTAACCATCTTGCAGTGTGCTTGTACAAGTCTCTTGACGATAGGCATGGGTGAACTCATCGAGGGTGTATGTAATATATAATCTAGCCGAGGTATTATTACACTTCTGGATTCCCCGTATATGGATGCTGGTTTGCATACTTGTTTGTTTATACAAATGTGTATTTGTTTAAGACAAGTCCAATGGTGGACAAGCCACTTTGTCTATTCTGTATTTGTACTGGATGTGAGGAAACCCGAATCAATGGTGGATTCGTTTGCTTTGTATGTTCCCTTTAGATCCGAGTGGTCTAATAGGATAGGCGGACTCACTGAGATTTAGTAATCTCATCCCATTCCAATTCTATCTTTTTCAGGTGGTTCGAGGCAAGATCGTGGTAAGGGCAAGATGGATTAGTTCTTTTGACGATGCTTGTTGGATATTCCTCTATGTTCCTTTATCGTGCTTTCTAGTTCTTGTATTTTGGACATGTACCTTTTGTGATGTGCTAATATTTTGGCCATCATACATTCGGCTTTAGTATCTTGTACTTAAGTTGTACTCCTATTTCCGCTGCGACATTATGTATTTGTTGTCTTATAAACCATAATTAATATTTTATGCATATTATTCTAGACAAATATGTGTGGGGTGTTACAGTTGGTATTAGAGCAGGTCAATCTTCGGCTTTGCTAAGACGCATCATAATGCAGTACAATTCTGCCTCATATGTGTATAGGCAGCATGATTCCTTATGTCTTATTTATGGCATTGAGCCTGATCAACTTGATTCCATGCGTAGGACAGACAGGGAGATGACTGAGCAACGCAAAGGTCCCGGAAGGCCCAGAACTAGGAATGTGGAGCCCGAACAAGAAGTCGGAGATGCGGGCGTACCTTGGCAATAGATGATACAAAAGATGCTACATCAAAATCAGATGATGATGCAAATGATGCAAGGTATGCAGGGACAACAACCTCCTGCTCTAGTTCGTGTTCCGCCACCTGCAACTGGACCAGATTTTCGTGCTTTCTTCATAATGGATCCTCCAGAATTTGCAGGTGGTCTTGACCCAGTGTTAGCTCATGATTGGTTGGCTTGTATTAAGAGGATATTCCAAGCGATCCAGTGTAATGAAGAGGAGAATGTGGTTTTTGCTACGCAAAAGTTGAAGGGACCTGCTCTTAGGTGGTGGAATACCACATCTACTTATTTCACTGCTCAAGAGATCCCTAAAGATTGGCACCACTTCAAGGCAACATTTCTAGAGAAGTATTTCCCTAATAGTGTTCGGACCCAAAGAGAAAGAGAGTTCCAGAACTTCAAGCAGGGCAACATGTCTGTTTCAAAGTATGCTGAGAAGTTTGAAGACATGGCTGATTACTCACGACAAGCTGCCTATGCTCCGGATGCATTATGGAAGGTTGATGAGTTCATGATGGGTTCGAGGGCCGATATTGCTCATAGTGTGTCCCAAAGAGAGTTCACTACTTATGCTGAATGTTTGAGGCGATGCTATTTTGTTGAAAACAGTTTGAAGAGGGTTCAAGAAGAGAGGGATCAGAATAGGACTAACTACAGAGAACAAGGAAGGGCTACTCAACATCTGAGGTTTATAGACGACACTCCATCAGAATTGAAATCATTTGTCATTCTATCCTCTTCTTTCCAGGAATTGGAGCGCATCTTTTCTTCCTCTTCTAAAATGTTTTCAGCTTCGAAGAGCCTACGTTCCACCGGAGGTTTGTTTGACTTTGCCCCCTGGTGTGGGACTTGGTTGCTACTAGAATCTCCAACTTCTCTTGGTCTGTATTCCTTTTGAGCCTTTTTTATTCTCTGATGCCTTCTACACTGGGAACGGGACATAGGATTTTTTCCTTTGTAATTCTCTAGTCGATACGCCTCTCGATTTGGTTTTTGAAATTGCTTCCTGTATGCCACTGCAGTTCTTCCTCCTTGGTCCCAACTTCGCCATTTATTGTTTCTTGCATTAGCTTGCACCCATCTATCCCTGGGTGCATCTGCAGGGACTTTGAATGTTACCCTTCGAGCTCTAGGGTGTGGGCTATCAGGCCTCTTCGTTGGAGTCCATATGTCGAAACCGTATAGGTTAGGACGCAACCCCTGAGTTTCTCGACCCATGTAGCAGTACACACGTTCGAAAGATCTTGCCAACATTTCATCATAGACTGCCCCACATCTGGGGCATAGTGCAACTTCAGTGTTCCCTTTGTGGCATCTGACCAAAAATCCTACTAAGTTTTCCTCCATCCTTGGGTACACTTGTAGTAGGGGATTTGGTTCTCTCCCTGGGTGTTCCCATCTTTCGCGTCGAGCCCTTTCGAAGTTAGCTTCGACCCTTCGATTCAGCATGATCGAACACCTTGGACACATCCATTGTTTTCCACCATTCCTCTCATGGCAATTCCAAAGGTAGTCTTTGAGGCTTTCACCTTTTGGAGGAGCTTCGATGCCCCCATTTTGCCTCGTCAGCCATGTCTCTAATTCGCCAAATTCAGACACTGGACGTCTGGCGCTGACCATGTTAACAACTGCTGGAGGAACTTCAGAGATTTGGATTTTCTGGAGTTTCATTCTGAGGTCTTCAGTGGCCTCACTGTTGTCTTCCTTCGACCCTTCAGGTATCTCTGTCTTGGAAGATTCTTCAACATCAGTATTGAAGAGTATATCATTATTTAGGCTCTCAGTAGCCTGCTTTCCATTGAACATTGTTTTGGTTTCCGCAACTTCGACTTCAGATGCCTCCACCATGTTGATATCTTCTAGCTCACAGAGGCTAGCGTCAGCAATGTTCAGGGGATTGGTATCGACCTTCATGTGACTCTTGGTCTTGTCAGCAAACTTCAACCTTCCATCTTTGATAGCATTTTGAATTAGATCCCTGAAAAGAAAACATTGTGAAGTTTTATGGCCTAAAAAACCATGATATTTACAAAAACCTCTTTTCTTCCGTTGTTCCAACGGAGGAATTTTGGAATTTGGAGGCAGTATCATTTGGCCATCTTTTACCAGTAAATCAAATATTTCATCACACTTGGTAACGTCGAATGTATAGGTCTTCTCAGGGAACCTATCATTCTTATCGTTTTCTACTGGATTTTTTCCATTTGCAGGGTTTAACAATTTGCAGGCATAAGGTGGCGCTTCTTTTAACTCAGCTAAGTCTATTTCGACTTCTTCAGGGTTATACGAGTCATTGAAAGACTCATCATCAGCGTCTTCGGCTTCGACGTATGCTACCCTTTCCTTTTTATAACTTTTATTTGCTCTAACCTTTTCTGCCTTCAAGCGTTCGACCTGTCGAACCCTATCTGCCAACTGGGCCATATCCCTAAGGTATTAGGTATCTAGTTTCTTTCTAATTGAATAATCTAGACCACCCGCAGCCATTTCGACTAGTTCATGCTCTGGGACTGTTGTAAAACACCTTGATTTCAACAGACGGAACCTATTCAAGTAATCATCAATTGGTTCTGTGAACTTTCTTTTAATACTGGCCAATTCTTTCAGACTTATCTTAGTTTGGCCTATATAGAATTGTTCATGGAAAAGCCTTTCTAAGTGTGCCCATGCATCTATTGAATTTGGTGGCAGGGTAGTGAGCCAAATGAAAGCATTCTTTGTTAGCGAACTAGGGAAATATTTGATCCTTAGATCTTCGTTTCCTGCTAAGTCCCCTGCTTCTGTCAAATATCTAGCAATATGTTCCACCGTTGACTCGTTAGTTTCGCCTGAAAACTTTGTAAATTTGGGTACCTTAGTGCCCCTAGGCAACTCTGTCTGCATGATATAATCTGATATGGGGGATGTATAATTTGGACGTCGAAGTCCAGTACTAAGGCCATTATTGGCCATAACCCTTTCTATCATGGCAGTTAAGTTATTTTTTGTAGCCAGATTTTCTCTTCTGACTCTTTGGACAATCTCATCTTGATGCTCGTCTCTACCCACGATCCTTAATCTGGGTCTCTCTTCTTCCGTTTCCTGTCGAACGGGAACGGTTCTTTGATTTGAAGCCTCTAAATTAATTACTGGAGTTCCTTCGGTCATCTCTGTTCTTCGTGAGGGGCCTACATCTCTAGTGGCTGTCCTAGATGGTGGAACCACATCTTGTATACGTTCCAAAATGGGCCTCTCTTCTTGATTCGAAGGCTGTTTGTCTTTCCTTCTTGGTTGTGGCACTCCCATGAAATCTGCCATTCGATTCATTTGGGATGATATCTTTTGGAAAGTTTCCACATTATCCCGATTTGTATTAGCAATATTTGTCGCTAGTGGGTTCAAAATTGAAGCCAATTCTTTGGCCAAGACCCCTAACATATCATGGTTGCTTGCATCCATTTCTTGCCGAAATGCTGTTTGGTTATTTGTGGTAAAATAGGGCATCTGGGTAGAAAAACTAGTGTTGTGTGCACTTCGACCCACTGAACCAACATTCGGTG
Source organism: Vicia villosa (assembly GCF_029867415.1). Classification (NCBI taxonomy): domain Eukaryota; kingdom Viridiplantae; phylum Streptophyta; class Magnoliopsida; order Fabales; family Fabaceae; genus Vicia; species Vicia villosa. Next base: position 107,983,847 of record NC_081181.1, on the reverse strand, counting down.
AAAACGTCGCATTGTTAGTTGTGGCATATGTGGACCCTGCCCCTCGTACGCCTGTTCCTAATGGATATGGCATTCCGTATGGATTATTTGGCCTCCACTCGAAAGTAGAATTCGTGCCTTGACCAAACAAGTTATTCGCAGCATTCGTCGAGGAAAACGGTATTTCCTCTGCGCTTGTGGATGAAGGTGCGGTTGTCGATACTGAAACTGGAATAGTCCCTGAAGGTCCTGTATTATTTTCAGGCATAGCCTGGGAATTATCTGCAGGTCTCGATCCATTTGGACCCGGTGTATCCCGTGTTCCCTGACTAGAAGTCGAATTTGCCGCTCCTGATCCTGAACCTTGTGGGGGACCTTGGTCACCCCCTGCACTGGCCGTAACGACCATTTTCTTGTTGTACCTTTGTTTGGGAATTGGTTGTGCACTGTTTGTTAACTTACCGTTCCTAAGGTTCATACAAGGTCTTGATATTGTCTAGACAAAAATAAAACAATTGGTTAAAACAATCTGCTTGACACCGTCCCACTGGGCGTGCCAATTTGTTTACGGTGATTTCTGGTAAACAACCGCTAGTCTTCCAAACTATAATAAATATGATTTGGTTACTCGCAGGATCGACTAGATTGATCCTAGGACACATAGTCAAAAAGATTGTTATCAATGGTCATTCGAACCATAGTCATGATTCGTCTTCGTTAATAAGAATTGTTTCGAATAAAACGAGTAGTCTTGACAATCACTTGGTTATACGTAAGTATAATTTCAGTGAAAGGATAAGTAAAATAGCATATGAAACGAAAGTATTGTTAAAGCATAAAGAATCTTAAAATGCAGGAATGTTAAATACTTCAAAAGTAAATGACATGAAAGTAAAAATGCAGAAATGTAAATGGCAAGAAGTAAATGAAATGCAATAATACTGAAAGATATTTGAAAACGAAAGAGAATACACATGTATTAAAATGGTGGTGTCATACGTACATTTTCTCAGCGAACTCTTTCTCTTAACACTTGATACTTGAGTAATATGTGAGTGATTTGTACAAAATGAACACACAGAATCCTAACATTAAGACTCCTATTTATACTAATTTCGACCTTAACGGCCCTACGCTAATCTAATGCCACGTTTCTCATAAGAACTCCAGGGACGCCATCTGTTATTTAGACAGTTACGAAACCGTCTTCGAATTTCAAATCTTCCCGCCTGAGTCCTTCTTCGACGCGTGGCAGTGTATTTAAAAACACTACGACGCTAAGTAGTAATACTTGAACATATTTCATAAATTTTGTCTAAGTCCTCGAAGACATACACTTCTACTAGCTTCAGTATTCATTATCTTCATAACGAACTTAGAAGTCTTCATTCTCGAAGCATGGCCATCAAGAGCCATTCTTTTATTTTTAAGGGATGGTCATCAGTAACCATCTTTCCTTTGAATTTTTACTTCTTCGAAGAACCAATTTATAAAACGAAATCTTCAGCTAACAAAATTATGTATATAAATCAAGTTTTACAATATTAGTTTTGAGTTCTTATACAATTTTATAAATTAATGTCCCGTAGTTGAAATAGTTCCTTAAAATGAATATAATTTAAGTCATGAGATTTGCCTTTTTGTTTTGAGTTGAATTTAGTAATCTACTTAATGGTTATTACTTTGTTGTTGAGGATGCTAATTAAGCGCTATTTAAATCATCTCTTGTAATAGTTTAATTCCGATAAAGATTGGATGCATATAATAACAAAGGAAAACAGAGATACATATCAATTGAAGAACCAGTCTGACTTATATTTATGAACAATTATTTTCCACAATTGGAATTATATATGTAACACCCTGTACATATATGTCTAGAATAATATGCGGTGATCCTATAAATGGTACAAGAAACATACATAAGCGATAAAGACAAGAAATTAAAATCATATAGAGTTCAAGTTTCCAACTGAAACGTATATGATCGGCTTGTCTTCAACAATGCACAGCGGAAAGATAACGTCTGACGAGGTCTTCCTGCCAATTGCTTGTCCACAGTCTTCAAAGCAATCCTTCAAGCAATCTGTCTACTTCTACCTGTTCCTGTAAAAATATTAAGAGGATTGGGGCTATCTTATGGGTTCACTCGGTTCTACAAGGTTCATGCAATCAAACGGATTCACCGAGAATCCGGGTTTTCCTCACGGCTAGGTACAAGTACAAGCAAGGGTACACCGTCATTGGAAGTCCCATAACTATCCAATGAGGCAACAATAACAAACACCAGGCCAAGTACAAACAGATATGCAGACCCGTACCCATGTACGAGGAATCCAGGAGTAAGTTACTTGCCTGCTACATAGACTACGCACCCACACCCTCGGTGAGTTACACCCATGTCTATTATCGAGAGACTTGTACATGCACATCGCAAGTGAATCGGATAAGTCCTACGTGGTTTATCCTTGACGAGTTACAGCGGTGACTTGCCTACATGGCATCACGACCTCGTCAATCACTATATGCCAATGTGATCGCCACAATGTACAAAAACGCCATCAAGACTACATGAGCCTACCGGGCGAAAGCCTAGTGATTATCTATGTGACATCACTAGAGGTGAGTTAACCGAGAAGTGCATCCTATGTGGTACCACTACCTCACCATACCAAGCACGCCGATGCTATTAACCGCTGGTGGAACGCCTTTGAAGACCCACACAAGCACATCGCAATGGTAGCTCAGGTGCGTAAGACATACCCAGATCACAAAGCAAGGTATCCAAGATCACAAAGCATGACACGCACTAAAGATCACAAAGCATTAGTCGTGGTCTTAAGCGATTTACCATCTATTAGCAAGCCTACTCCGATTCAAGCATATATCAAACACATCATCTGGCCACACAGGCAAACAACTTCCGAATGTTCAACCGGAACAGACGGGGAAACAATACATAGTTATACATAACATTACATGTGATTCATAACCCATCAACATGCATACCAATGTCTTAAACATAGAATAATCATATGCATTCAATCATCATAGAACACATATTTAAACAAACAATTCCATGATATTTCCCAATCCAAAACAAGAGGATTTCGGTTCCTGATTCGGAACGAAACTGCACTCAAAGGGGAAAGTATAAATTTTTCATCAGACTAGTTCGCTACAGCGAACTTCTGTTTGCTACAGCAAACCCATCCAGAAGCAAAGTTCTATTCAACCCAGGTAAGTTTGCTACAGCGAATTGCCAGCGAAGCCCTAATTCGCTACAGCGAGCAATAGCGAGCTCCAGCGAGTAAATCAACTCAACTCCCAGACTTATTCGCTATTAGCCGCTACAGCGAGCCAAAGTTCGCTACAGCGAAGTTCACAACTCAAAGAAAAAGCCAGAATTTCTATAACTCGTCTAAACTCCTAAAATACGACCAAGGGTTCAATACTCATTTTAGGATAACCTTAAGCAGCCTAATAGTTATGGTAACATCCTGGTCTAAGTTCAACACAAGGATAACATCTTATTGACATAAACTCAAGGTTAATTTGTGCTTATTCTATAACCAAGCAACACCTAATCATGTGCCATAATTCATATCTGCATCAAAATCATGCTATCTAAGAAATATCATATAAAGCACTGAAAGACCTTTCCAACGCTTCTGACGGCACTCAGTTTCGAGTTGTTGAACTCAAGTTATGGCCGTTTTAGTGAAAACACAATTATGCAGTCTGCAGGCATTCACTACAGCGAACACAGAGTTCGCTGTAGCGAACCTGACAGCGCAGAACATGAATTTGAGTTCTAACATCCATTCTTTGCATCCCAATCCACCCCAAATGAAACCCTAACATACCATGATGACCCAAGGCTTATACTAATCATCCAAAGCATAAGGAAGCATCATAAGAACACATTTATATCAATTGATCAAGCATGCAACATGTTTATCTCAATCTAAACCCTTGACATGCATTAACCACAAAACCCTACCCAAGGTTCCTATCTAATGGAACTCACCTCATCCCAAGATTCTGAGTTGTAGAGATGAAGATGATGACAATGCTGCTCCCACAATCCTTTCTTGATCAAAGTTCCACTCCCATCATCATCAAATCCGTAGCACACCTTTATCCACTTCCAGCAATAATGCTCCATGTTCAAACGTGTTTTTCTCCATGATGAAGAACATCCAAGAGGCGATCCATATATGCAAATTGTAGATAAATTCGTAAGCTTTCCAACGAGACCAGAATCAGCTCAATCGGAGTTATGAGTGAAGAGTTATTACCTGATTAGTGAGGGCTGTACCATAGTTGCGAAAATGGAAATGATGAAGAAGAACATAAGCTTCTCTTCCTTCTTTTTCTCTACTTCCACTATAAAATCTGATATTTTATAAAGCCAACAATCCTTTATGATATACTTTCCTCTTATGCCCAAAATGCCCTTTAACTAAGCCACAATTATTAGTTTGCCACTTGGTTTGTTTCTAACTGATTCCATTTGATTCTTCTAATCCATCAATTCTCCTTAATCCTTCATAGAGTATAAATATACATACTTGGATACTATGGGATATTACAATATAACATATAGATATTTCCCTAATCGAACGAAATTTGACTAATGTCATGTATCATCGAAAAAGTTCTTTAATTTGTTAGTATTTGATAGAGCTCGTCCATATCACTAATGTTTAGTCAAATTTCATTTCCATTGGGGATATCCCTTTTTGTTGATTGGTAAAAGAAATCCCTCTCATATCTCAAACCCTAAAAGCCTAAATCTTGTGTCTCTCAAATCACTTGGTTTTGCACTCAAAATCAATATCGGTACTACTTCAGTTACAAACCTGGTGCTTGTCGAACTTCCTAGCTTTCTTTGATAATATTCTATACTTTATTAATGTTAATTTCAGTCATAAACGCCAACTAAAGTGTGTTCTTTTTTATTTATTCTCTTTATTGCAGATAATTCTTGACGTAACGTACATGTTAGAACAAGATTTGTTCTGATCAATATTCTTAGTTTTGATGATAACAGGGATATGAATTTTGTGTGAGATAATGTGGTACTCTAATACACTGCAATTTCCCTTTTCAGGAAATATATAAAGAGTATGCACAAATCAGCGCTCAGAAGCTTTGACTCAGAAGGTTCAGCATGCAACATCAGAACATGGTCTGGCAAGACATCAGAAGATGGTCAAGCAGAATCAGAACATGGGTCTATGGAAGCATCAGAAGAACTCGAGATCAGAAGCAGAAGCACTGAAGTTCTCATGGTATCACGCTCAGAAGCACTTCAAGGTCAGAAGACAAGAAGATGCTTTGCACCAAGCTGTTTGACTCTGATGATATTCAAACGTTGTATACACAAACATCAGATCAGAAGCAAGTACAAGTGGCATGCTACGCTGACTGACAAAAGGAACGTTAGAAGCTATTAAAGGCAACGTCAGTAGACACAGCGTGAACAAGGCTCGAGGTAGTTGACAAAAGCGTGAAACATTAAATGCAATGCTGTACGGAATACGCAAAGCATTAAATGCTCCCAACGGTCATCTTCTCAAGTGCCTATAAATATGAAGTTCTGATGAGAAGCAAGGTTACCAATTCTGAACGAACTTATTCTGAAAAACTTGCTGAAACGCTGTTCAACTCAAAGCTCAGAAACTTCATCTTCATCAAAGTTCACTACATTGCTGTTGTAATATATTAGTGAGATTAAGCTTAAACATTAAGAGAAATATCACTGTTGTGATTATAGCTTTTCAGAAGCATTGTAAAAATCTTATTTGATTACATTAATTTGTAAGTAACTAGAGTGATCAAGTGTTGATCAGGATACTCTAGGAAGTCTTAGCTTATGTCTAAGCAGTTGTAATTAGAGTGATCACGTGGTGGTCAGGATACTCTAAGAAAGTCTTAGCTTGTGTCTAAGCATTTGTTCCTGGAGTGATCAGGTTGTGATCAGGATACTCTAGAAGACTTAGTCGCGGACTAAGTGGAAAACCATTGTAATCTGTTGAGATTAGTGGATTAAATCCTCAGGTGAGGTAAATCACTCCAAGGGGGTGAACTGGAGTAGTTTAGTTAACAACGAACCAGGATAAAAATAACTGTGCAATTTGTTTTTATCGTTCAAGTTTTTAGACTACACTTATTCAAACCCCCCCTTTCTAAGTGTTTTTCTATCCTTCAGTTGGTATCAGAGCGCCAGTTCTAAGGTGCAAGCACTTAACCGTGTTTAGAAAAGATTCAGGAAGAGAAAAACGCTTCAGTAAAAGATGGCTGGTGAAATTCCAATAGACCCACCTGCATCTACATCTGGCTCTGCTGAGCACTACAATGGTTATACTAGACCACCAGTATTTGATGGTGAAAACTTTGAATACTGGAAAGATAAACTGGAAAGTTACTTTCTTGGTCTAGATGGTGAACTATGGGATCTTCTGATGGATGGTTACAAACATCCAGTGAAAGCTAGTGGCGTAAGGCTTACAAGGCAAGAAATGAATGATGATCAGAAGAAGCTTTTCAAGAATCATCATAAATGTAGAACTGTTTTGCTGAATGCTATCTCTCATGCTGAGTATGAGAAGATATCTAACAGGGAAACGGCCTATGATATATATGAGTCATTGAAAATGACCCATGAGGGAAATGCTCAAGTCAAGGAGACTAAAGCTCTTGCTCTAATCCAGAGATATGAAGCCTTCAAGATGGAGGATGATGAAAACATTGAGAAGATGTTCTCAAGATTTCAAACGCTAACTGCTGGATTAAGAGTTCTGGATAAAGGCTACACCAAGGTTGATCATGTAAAGAAGATTATCAGAAGCTTACCCAGAAGATGGGGTCCAATGGTAACAGCATTCAAGATTGCAAAGAATCTGAATGAAGTTTCTTTGGAAGAGCTTATCAGTGCCTTGAGAAGCCATGAAATAGAGCTGGATGCAAACGAGCATCAAAAGAAAGGTAAGTCTATTGCATTAAAATCTAATTATAAAAAATGCACTAACGCTTTTCAGGCTGAAGAAGTAGATCCTGAAGAATCAGAATCTGAAGAAGAAGATGAACTGTCCATGATCTCCAGAAGGGTAAACCAACTCTGAAAGAGTAAGCAAAGGAAGTTCAGAGGCTTCAGAAGTTCAAAGAGATTTGAACGAGGAGAATCTTCTGGTGACAGAAGATCTGACAAGAAGAAGGCTGTCTGCTATGAGTGCAATGAGCCTGGACACTTCAAGAACGAGTGTCCAAAACTTCAGAAGGAGAATCCCAAGAAGAAGTTACATAAGAAGAAAGGTCTTATGGCAACATGGGATGATTCTGAATCAGAATCAGAATCAGACTCTGAAGGAGAGCAAGCCAAATTCGCGCTGATGGCTACAGAAGATGATGGATCAGAATCTACATCAGAATCAGATTCTGAAGAGGTATTTTCTGAACTATCTAGAGAAGAGTTAGTTTCCAGTTTAACAGAACTTCTGGAACTCAAGGCTCATCTTAGTATCAAATACAAAAAGCTGAAGAAGCAGTTTGAATTTGAAACTAAGAAGCTGGAAGTGGAAAATTCTGAACTAAAGGAAAAAGTTTTAAATCTATCCAAAGATAGTGGATCTCCTTCTGAAACAGAAAAATCCATACCGAGTCTCAATCATATTCTGAAAGAATATGACTCGAGCTTCAGAAAGTTCTTATCTAGAAGTATTGGCAGAAGTCATCTTGCTTCTATGATATATGGAGTTTCTGGAAACAGAAGGTTTGGCTTTGGCTATGAGGGTGATACCTCACATAAATTTGAACCTATTGATGATCTGAAGATCACATACAAGCCATTGTATGATCAGTTCAAATATGGCAATGCACATGATATTAGGCTCACTTCACATGCACAGAGTTTTAACACTGTTCACACCAAGAATCATGTGACACATCCTAAGAAATATCATGCTGACAAACCTAAAGAATATCATGCTGTTCCTCCTGTTAAATATTATGTTAAACCCAAGTTCAATCAGAACTTGAGGAGAACTAACAAGAAAGGACCCAAGAAATTGTGGGTACCTAAGGAGAAGATAATTTCTGTTGCAGATATCCTTGGCTGCAAAAAGGACAAAAAGCAAAATGTCATGGTACCTGGACTCTGGGTGCTCGCGACACATGACGGGAAGAAGGTCTACATTCCAAGACCTGGTGCTTAAACCAGGTGGAGAAGTCAAGTTTGGAGGAGATCAGAAGGGCAAAATCATTGGCTCTGGAACCATAAGTCTTGGTAACTCTCCTTCCATAACTAATGTACTTCTTGTAGAAGGATTAACGCATAACTTATTGTCCATAAGTCAATTAAGTGACAATGGTTATGATATAATCTTCAATCAAAAGTCTTGCAAGGCTGTAAGTCTGAAGGATGGCTCAATCCTATTTACAGGCAAGAGAAAGAACAACATTTATAAGATTGATCTTTCTGATCTTGAGAAGCAGAAGGTGACTTGTCTTATGTCTGTTTCTGAGGAGCAATGGGTCTGGCACAGAAGATTAGGACATGCTAGTTTGAGAAAGATTTATCAGATTAACAAACTAAATCTGGTCAGAGGACTCCCAAATCTGAAATACAAATCAGATGCTCTTTGTGAAACATGTCAGAAGGGCAAGTTCTCCAAACCTGCATTCAAGTCTAAGAATGTTGTGTCTACCTCAAGGCCGTTAGAACTCTTGCACATTGATCTGTTTGGCCCAGTCAAAACAGCATCTGTCAGAGGGAAGAAATATGGATTAGTCATCGTTGATGATTATAGCCGCTGGACATGGGTAAAGTTCTTAAAACACAAGGATGAGTCTCATTCAGTGTTCTTTGAATTCTGCACTCAGATCCAATCTGAGAAGGAGTGCAAAATCATAAAGGTCAGAAGTGATCATGGTGGCGAATTTGAGAACAAATTCTTTGAGGATTTCTTCAAAGAAAATGGTATTGCCCATGATTTCTCTTGTCCTAGAACTCCACAGCAAAATGGAGTTGTAGAGCGAAAGAATAGGACTCTACAAGAAATGGCCAGAACCATGATCAATGAAACCAATATGGCCTAGCACTTTTGGGAAGAAGCAATAAACATTGCATGTTATATTCAGAATAGAATCTCTGTAAGACCTATTCTAAATAAGACTCCTTATGAATTGTGGAAGAACAGAAAGCCCAACATTTCATATTTTCATCCTTTTGGATGTGTGTGTTTCATTCTGAATACTAAAGATCATCTTGGTAAGTTTGATTCTAAAGCACAAAAGTGTTTCCTTCTTGGATATTCTGAACGCTCTAAAGGCTATAGAGTATACAATACTGAAACATTGATTGTAGAAGAATCAATCAATATCAGGTTTGATGATAAGCTTGGTCTTGAAAAACCAAAGCAGTTTGAGAATTTTGCAGATATAGATATTGATATATCAGAAGCTGTAGAACCAAGAAGCAAAGCTGCAGAAGATGAAAGTCTCAGAAGCAATGGATCAGAAGATCAAGTTGCTGCATCTTTAGAGAATCTCAGGATTTCTGAAGAGCCAACAGTCAGAAGATCACCTAGACTTGCTTCAGCTCACTCAGAAGATGTGATTCTTGGGAAGAAAGATGATCCTATCAGAACAAGATCATTTCTAAAGAATAACAATCAAAAGCAGTGATCAGAATCAGAAGGCGTAAAGTCTATTCAGAAAAATACAGCTGTCATCTATTTTCGGATGGTGAACGGGTGTCTGTACGGTTAGTAAAAAGCGTGCAGTTGAAAAGACGCCGATCTAGGTAACTGTGTTAAATCATTTCATTTACCACGTTCTCTCTCCTAATGTCATTTCTCATTAAATGCATAATGATGTTTTTTTTTGTAATCAATTTCTTTTCAAATCGTTTAAATAACCCGCTTCACCTTCATTTTTTCTTTTTCGCTCCCTCTCTCTCTCTCTCTCTCTTTTGTGCATCTCTTTTTGTTGCATCTGTTTTCAAACCCTAGTTTCTGATTTGATCTCAAAGCATAATCATCATGAACTCATCTTCAAGTTCATCAAACCCAAAAGAAAGACTCACTGCTACACAGATTCTTCTACGCAAATATGAGTATGCTCCATTGAAAACATGCTTAATTCCCACGGAAGAACTGGAAGTTCTATGTGAATCTGCTGTGGACATCAACAACCTAAAAGCAAATGGCTTCAAGTGTGATGTAAGAATCTTTGAGCAAGGATGGTCTAAATATCTTGATAGATTGGTCGGACCAATTTATCCTGAACTTGTGAAGGATTTCTGGGTACATGCAACGGTTACCCCAACTACCATCATTTCATTCGTGCTAGGACATGAAGTGGTTATCACTGAAAAGCTCATCAGGAAGCTGTACAATCTGAATGATGAAGAAGGTTGGTCTGGTCTTCAATATGCAACAGTTGACTGGTTTCAAGTTGAACAACAAATCTCTCTGGCCTTTGGAATTGATTCTCATAACACGGGAACCTTAAGGCCGTTTTATCAAGTATGGGCTGAGATTATTCTGGGTTCTCTTCACCATAGAAAGAAGATGCTCTCCTCCTCCTACATCAGTCCAGATCACAAGTATACTCTTTTCTGCATTGGCAGAAAGATAGAGATCAACATCTTTCATATTCTGTTTGAGAATCTGAAGACTTCTATTTTCGAGTCAAGAGAAGATGAAAGGGCGAAGTACCCTCATATTCCAAGAAAGACTATTCCTTTCGGAAGAATGATTTCAGACATTCTGATTGAAAGCAAAGTGCTGGACTCCATCAGAAAACTCAATGCGTCTCATTTTCTTGGAGTAGTTCAAGGTCCCATCTTCAATGGTGTGGATTTGTTCAGACTGGAACTCATTCAAAATGTACCTTCTATGTGCACAAGCTTTCCTGACATCCTGTCAAGAAGAGTTGCTATTGAAGGTTTTGTCTCTTTGTTTCATAAAGAACTTCATCAGGTTGTCAAGCTTTACCTGGAAGATTGTGTTAGGAAGCAATCAGATATTGATCCTGCTTGGATCCGTGGCAGAGTACTTCCGTCCAAAGCTGATCTTCTGAAGAAGGATCAGAAGGAACAAAAGGCAAGGTTAAAAAGAAAGGCCCGAGAAGATGAGGCTGATAAAGCCAAGAAGTTGAGGGTCACCTATGACCCTGACAAGGTGGACTCTGCTGAACGCAGGGAGAAAAGGATCAGAGATTCCTTTCATAGAACCAGATATTCACATGCTTCTTCTGAACACGTCTCCAGGCAAGTTTTTACTCCACCTCCTTCTGTCCCTAAACCTTCTCTCCAATCACCTCCATCTGAACCAAAAGTAAACTTCACTTTACCAAATCCTTCTCCATCATCTCTTTTCTCTCCCATTCTAAACCCCACACCTCTAAGTATTCTTCCCCCAACTCCTTCTGATAAATCTTTCTCACCAATTCCCTTTACAAATACTCCATCCTCTTCTCAACCTATCTTTTCTGATACTCCATTCTCATCAATCATTCTCTCAGATATCCCTTCTTCCTCATCCACCGCACCTCCACCTTCTATATCCCATCCCTTACCTACCAGAAAATCCAAACCCTACTGTCTTCTCTACCATTACTACAAATTCACCTTCAATCCGCCTGAACCTGAACCCTATATCTACCTAGAACTATTCAGACATGAGGTGATTAGCAGTCTAGACCTTCTGAAGGATGCCTTCCTAAATGGTCTGGATGATGTTTCTACAAGAAATCTCTGGAAAAGCTTTCACAAGGATTTTCAAGTAGAAGCAATGGGAGTACAGAAAAGACTAGTGGTTGCTGCCCCTGGTTACCTTCTGGAGGGTGATAATGGTATATACTATCATCCTCTCAGAAATTGTGTTGCTGCTGAGGAGAAGCAGTTTGTGGATGAATTGGAAGAAGCAAGACTGGCTGCTGCATTGGAAGCTAACCCTTGCAGGGAGATTGTGGTCTGGATACCTCAATATCCTGTTCTACTTGGGGATTTCAAGACTCTCTTTGACTTTTTGAGGGAAAACCCTTCTAAGAAAGACCCAAGCTTGGTCATTCCAGAAGTTGTTGACCCACCAGAAGTTGAAGGTCCTTCTGCCCCCAGGTATCTAGCTGCCATTCTTCAAGCACTTGAGAATGGAGATTCTGAGATTCCAGCTGCAGAATATGTAGATGTTTCTATGCAAGAAGCAGATGTAGAAGATCATGTTGCTGAATCAGTTCCTGTTGAGGAAATCCCTGCAAATGATCTATCAATGGAAGCTACAGATCACAATGCCACCCCGTTCGATAGAAGCTGTGAAGCTTCTTCTGATGAACCTTCTCGTCTTGCAAGGACTCTGGAAGTTCTTCAGAAGAACCAGGATGAGCAAAGCTCAGTCAATGCTGAGTTTAGAGCTTTCATAGAAAAGCAGAATGATCACAACAATGGGGTTCAAGAGATGCTAGCCAAGATCTTGTCAAAGCTAGGGTCATCTTAGATTGAGTCTTAGTTGTTTTGTTTTTGCTTTTGCTGCATCTGTTTTGTGCATCTTCTCTTCCTTATCTTCTTGTACTTCTGTACTTCTGTCTTTTTGAGCTTCAATGAAAATTATCTTTTTCTTCCATGCGTTTCCTTTTGAATCTTTTATGTTTTTGATGCTATGACAAAAAGGGGGAGAATATGTGATAAATGATTTGATTTAATCAGTTGCTTTACTAACAGAACTTGCAAAGTTCTATGCTTTAAGTTGTGTTGTTGCAGGAATTGAAGATTCTCTTTAAAGATCAACATAAGAAGTAACAAGATGAATCAAGCTCTTGGATTCTTGAAGCAAGCTGAGTGCTATGAAGCTTCAGGATCAGAAGCAAGAAGGAAGAATGTTCAGATATTCTGATGATAGAATATGATCTGAAACATTATGTCTATTTGTTCTGATACATTTTATATGGATCTGATACATTTTATATGGCTCTGATACATATTATGTGTTCTGAAACATATTCTATGTTCTGACTCATTCATGCTGACTTTTGTCGTTTAGTTTTGTTCTGTAACATTTCAGGATGTAGAGATTCTCTGATGATGCTCTGGTACATTCAACAATGTTCTGATACAATCTAGCATGAACTGATGTAAGAAGAAATTCAAGCTCTGAAGCTTTCCTAATGGAAGCAAGAATCAGAAGCTGTGAATGTTCTGAAGATCAAAGAAATTCAAGTTCTGAAGCTGTCCGATGGAAGCAAGAATCAGAAGCTGTGAATGTTCTGAGGATCTACAGAAATTCAAAGTTCTGAAGCTGTCCTATGGAAGCAAGAATCAGAAGTCATGAATGTTCTGAAGATCAAGCACTGTGAACGTCTCTACTGAAATACTCAGGGAAGTCTTTTATTTTTAAAATTCTTCTAGTATTAATTTCAGGGGGAGATTATTCATCTCAGGGAGATTGTTAATCTCAGGGGGAGACATATTCACATGCTTATGCTATAGTTGTGTAAATTGTCTTTAGCCGTCTGCTCTTTCTGATCGCAAATTCATATCATTTATATATGTTTTTGTCATCATCAAAAAGGGGGAGATTGTTAGAACAAGATTTGTTCTGATCAATATTCTTAGTTTTGATGATAACAAGGATATGAATTTTGTGTGAGATAATGTGGTACTCTAATACACTGCAATTTCCCTTTTCAGGAAATATATAAAGAGTATGCACAAATCAGCGCTCAGAAGCTTTGACTCAGAAGGTTCAGCATGCAACATCAGAACATGGTCTGGCAAGACATCAGAAGATGGTTAAGCAGAATCAGAACATGGGTCTATGGAAGCATCAGAAGAACTTGAGATTAGAAGCAGAAGCACTGAAGTTCTCATGGTATCACGCTCAGAAGCACTTCAAGGTCAGAAGACAAGAAGATGCTTTGCACCAAGCTGTTTGACTCTGATGATATTCAAACGTTGTATACACAAACATCAGATCAGAAGCAAGTACAAGTGGCAGGCTACGCTGACTGACAAAAGGAACGTTAGAAGCTATTAAAGGCAACTTCAGTAGACACAGCGTGAACAAGGCTCGAGGTAGTTGACAAAAGCGTGAAACATTAAATGCAATGCTGTACGGAATACGCAAAGCATTAAATGCTCCCAACGCTCATCTTCTCAAGTGCCTATAAATATGAAGTTCTGATGAGAAGCAAGGTTACCAATTCTGAACGAACTTATTCTGAAAAACTTGCTGAAACGTTGTTCAACTCAAAGCTCAGAAACTTCATCTTCATCAAAGCTCACTACATTGCTGTTGTAATATATTAGTGAGATTAAGCTTAAACATTAAGAGAAATATCACTGTTGTGATTATAGCTTTTCAGAAGCATTGTAAAACTCTTATTTGATTACATTAATTTGTAAGTAACTAGAGTGATCAAGTGTTGATCTGTGCCACATATATTGCAGGCATTCCTCGAGTGTGTGATCTCAGGAATGGGCCGTGCTCCGTAGTTCAGGAGCTATTCTTCGGGGATGAACTCCCGGAGATGTGGGCCACACCTTCTCCTTTTGTCATCTCCTTGAGGGTGAATTTTTATGTGAGATTTGGGCCCTGGGATATTAGACGAGTTGAATCGTGTGATGCAATTCAATATCGATTCCATGGTTCTCTATAGTCATATGAGTTACTTACCATGTAGATTGAAAAGGAATGATTTAGGGTCTTGTTTCGAGAGAAAATAGGCAGGTAAACCCGGAAGACTAGACCTTGAGGGTAGCTCCCAACAGAAGGTTGGCCGGTAAACCCGGAAGACTTATTCTGGAGGAAACATGTACCTAATATCCGAACATGTGATATGTTCTCAGAGAATCCAATTGGGTGGTCAGTGGACACCCAATCGTGGTGCTACGAGTTGATAGGCTTTCCTGTGCTGGATAGTAATGAAACCTTAGGATCTGAGATGGATCTGTAGTTTATGTATATACCTTGTAAAGCCGAGAGGACCCATAAGATAGGGGAACTCACTGAGATTTAGTACTCTCACCCCATTCATCTTATTTTCTTTTCAGGTACTATGCAAGATCGAGTTTTGCTAGATGCTTGGTTCGAGAACATCATGGTCGGATGGCATGAAGACCGTACCTGATCCTTTCTTCCGCTGTGTATCTTTATTATTGTGTAGACATATCCATTGTATCCATCTTCGAGACGATTTTGAAATGTATACATCTTATGTTATTATTCCTGAATTTTGTATGTACTCAGTATCAGTTATTAGTATTCTGCTGATATGATTCTAGACACATATTGGTAGGGTATTACAATTGATCCTTTGCCTGAACTCCTTTGTTCTTGAGCATCCTCGATTGAGTACCAGATAAACAAGTGACTGCTCTGATTACCTGTCTTGAGTTTGATGAGATGTCTGGAGGTGTGACATCTCAGGGGGGGTCAAAATTAGGGTATGACACTCCGGTGAACTTTTCAATCTCATACTTTGTTGAAGGCATCTTCTCCACGCTCACCGCACCAATTTGTTGTGAAAAGTGATACCGTAAACAAAGTATAAATAGTTTCTTCTTGACGGCAAGAAACTCACAAGGGTTAGAAAAGATGGTAAAATAAGAAGAACACAATAATTGGTTATAACTGATATTCTTTCCTTTCTCTTTAAAACAAGATTACAAGTTACGAGAATAACAAATAACCCTCTCACCCTAAATTAGGATTTGTAGTATGCAATGATGAGAAACTAGTATGCTATTTATAATAAAACCTAACATACTAAACTAATGGGTTTTTTCATAAATACCCATTACAAGCCAACTTAGAGGACAAGCCAACTTAAACAATTGGACATAACAAACATGAAGGAGTGAAAAACACTTAGAAAGGGGGGATTAAATAAGGGTTGTTTCTAAAAATGGCAGATAAAAATAATCACACAGTTATTTGTATCCTGGTTCTTTGTAAATCAAACTACTCCAGTCCACCCCTTACAAAGTGATTTACCTCAACTGAGGATTTAATCCACTAATCAACCTTGATTACAATGGTATTCCACTTAGACAACTTCCAAGTCTTCTAGAGTATACAAATCACAACTTGATCACTCTAGGAATTTCCTTTTACAAATAGTAAACAATATTAAAAGAGTTTAATGTGCTTCTTAATAAGCTATAATCACCAAGTGATTTTTCTCTCAAGATTAAGTTCTAACACTCACTAAGATATTACAAGATTTATGAAGTGAAGATGAAGTTTCTTTGCTATTTGTGTGATAGAGTTATGAATTAATTTTGACAGCGTAAGTTCACTTAGCGTCTCTGTTATGTAACGTTTTCAACAAGCAGAACTTCTCTTTTATAGGCAGTGATAAAAGTGATCGTTGAATAGCATTAAATGCTTTACGTGAATAGCACACTGTTGCATTTAATTTTTCACTCTTTTGTCAACTACCTCGAGCCTTGTTTCAACTGCTCTTGCTGACTTTGCCTTTTGTAGCTTCTAACGTTCCTTTTGTCAGTCAGACAGATTTGACGTTTTAGCTTTTTCATCTTGTACTTGCTTCTGGACTCAGACTATCAAAATTACATTTAAATATCTGAGTCTTCAGCGTTGGTGCAGATGTAACTTCAGTCATCAGACTTTGGAAGATCTTTGTAGCGTGATACCATCAGATCTTCAGAGCCTTGCTTCTGATTTCCATCTTCTGATGCCTTCAAGATTAAGTTCTGATTTTCTCAAGAGCATCTTCTGATGTCTTCCAGACCATGTTCTGATGACGCCATCCAGATCTTCTGGGTCAGAGCTTCTGAATGATGATTTAGTGCATACTCTTTTAGACTTTTCCTGAAATGGAAAACGTGAATAATTAGAGTACCACATTGTCTTATACAAAATTCATATATAATGTTATCATCAAAACTAGAAATATTGATCAAAACATTTCATTTTCTAACAATCTCCCCCTTTTTGATGATGACAAAAACATACATAATTGATATGAATTTGTATCCAGAATAACAGATGAAAAAGACAATACACATATGTAGTATAAAAGCATATTAATCATAGTGTGTGAATATGTCTCCCCCTGAGATTAACAATCTCCCCCTAAAATTAATACTAGAAGAATTTATAAATAAAAAACTTCCCTGAGTATTTTCCATTTCATATGAGACTTTCACGTTGAACTTTATCTTCAGATGATTCAGAGATTTCTTTCAGAGCTTCCATTGGACAGCTTCAAAGTGTCATACCCCAAAATTTACCTCCCACACCTCTCTCATAACAAGGTCTAAGATCAAACTCCAAAACCTTGCTCACTCAGATGATCCAGATAACCCACAGTCAACTGATTCAAACCTGAAGGTCAACTACAATCAAAGCATGATCCAAACCATGATCATTGGGCAAACATCAAGTGTAGGGATGCATAACCATCATTTGATCAAAGATTGATCATGATTCCATTAATAGAAACTCAGAGATGAACAAATGCAAAAAAGTTCAAATTAGGGTTTCTTAGGAGAAAGTCAACCCAACTTTGACTGGGCATAACTTTCACATGGAACATCAAAAATTCCTCACTCAAAGCCTATTTTGAAGGAAATTGGATTGTCTACAACTTTGTGTCTCACAAGCCAAGGCTAGAAATGCTTCATTTAGAAGATACAAAGCAAAAGATTATAGGTTATTTTCAGGCATCCTTCAAAAACAGTTTTTTCCCAAAGGGAATATGATCAAGATAAAAGCCTCAAATGAAAAATATGTTCCAAAGTGGCTTGTAGAGGACCTCTTGAGGTTTCTAAAAAGTATTAGATCTCCCTCATAGCTTAAAAATTGAGTGAGATATGCTTGATCAAAGTTAGGTGATTTTGAAGGACCAAATGTGAAAAAGGAGGGTTCAAATTAAGGAATTTTGCAAATGGGCCTATGGTTTTCTTATGCAAACTTGGTCCACAAGTCACTAGTATGCCCAAAATCATATGCCATGAAGTTTGAATTATTATTTGATTTAATATGATTTTTATCTCATTTTTTTTAATAATTTAATCAAGTAGAAAATCAAATATTTTGTTAAACATGTGCATATGGATTGATTCTAATCAGTATTTATGGCAAAATACAATATAATTTCGTGCACATTGATTAGAGAAAAGATCAATACAAGATTGTGGCCAAAATAGAAAGATTAGATTTAGAAAAAATAAAATCAAATTCTACAAGACTTGCAAGCTTGGATTCAAGGACTATGGGCTTCGTTTTTGACCTAATTTGAGTCTCCTATAAATATACAAGTCAAGACAGTGGATTAGGGGTTGGAGATTCGTGCACAAACACACTTGCAAGAACAAAGAAAAGTCATAAAAAACTCAGAATCGGTTTGAGAGATTAAGGAGTTTTCAAAGGAGTCTAAGTATTGCAACGTGTTCGTGGGATCACTCTGAAGCTGTTCGGACACTCACACGACCTCAACACCCCCAGAATTTCTCCAAACAAGCCCAGGTAAGTTGCTCTGAACTTTGGTTCGATTAGTATGATATAGGCATTCCCATGGTGTTTTGATTGTGTATTCTGCTTGTTCTTAATGCCCTGGTTGTTTCTGGATTGGTTTTATGAAGTTTGCGTGTGTTAATCGCGTTCTGCCATTGATGACCGGTTGAAGGTTTTTAGGGTTTAATTTAGGGCTTTTTACTAGAGTTAAAATTAGGCTAAATTGATTGTGTGGTTGAGTTCGTACCACCTATACGAGTCTTTTGGAACAGGTGCGCCATATTTATATGGGGGAGGGAGCTAATCGCTATTTTCCTAGTTTAATGGCTGCAAATAAATCGGTAGCCAAGTCGTAGCAAAATTCTTTGGGTTGTTGCAGGTGTGGGGTGGAAGATGATGGCGTGTCAATGCCTGATTCGCCAATTTGAAATCGCGCGCGTTTTTTTCATTTGAGGTTGGTTGCTTCATTCAAAACGTTCATAGCGCGTACATATAACAGTTGACTTGCTTGGTTGAAGTGGTTGTGTGATGCGTCTGTGAGGAGGGGGACGTGGGTTCGAATCCCTCCTCCAACATTATTTTTTTCCTTACTGAGGAACCTTTCTTGATCCAATGCACGCCTGCCTAGGGACTACCATGCATCCCTTAGATCCGGACCTTTAACCCTATTCTCCCCTCATGATCTAGCCCTTTGATTCTTCCCCCAATTAGATCTGACGCCCCAGGATTCAGTCCCATACTAAACACCCTATTAACAACCATATAAAACCAAAACCTTAATAAAACTAAAAATAAATTTTAATTATTTGTTTTATTTTAATTAAAATACTTATTTTTAATATATATTAATTATGTTATAATTATTTTTTAATAAAAATAAATACATGATAATTATATTAAAAATTTTAATTTGTTATTCGCGCCGATTAAATCGATTGATCGCTGTGGTTAACAATGATTTTAATTAAAATACTGTTAAATTAAAATAAAATCAAACTATATTCGATTAAATGGCTGCAATCATCTTATTGATTGTGGCGATTAATCCTGCCTCGTTCTATAATTAATCTGTTATTATTTGTGACCGTATTAACCGGTTATGAGAGGTAACAGTATAAAATAAAATTGATAAAATAATAAAATACAATAAGTCATTATTAGTGATAATCGAATCAATCGGTTTGAATTGGTAATGATGCAAACCCTTAATCTTTTAACTATGGTGATCAAACCTATTGATCATTGCGGTTAATTGTGCCAAATCAGGGTTATACGCCCAAACACCTAAAACACACTAAACCACGATACTACAGGATCTTTATCCTAGGCAACTCAAAATGCCCTTTCAAATCAAATTCAAAACTACGATAGGTCATTCAAAAGGCCTTCAAACCATTCAAATCAAATTCAATTCTAAGGCGTACAATCCTGTCCCCAAACTACGTTGACTCTGATTCTCCATAAGGAGATACGTAGGCACTTGGCAACAAGGCGAGTCCCCCTCTTCCAAACTCTAATCATGTTCATATAATTAGCCTTTCAACTCTATTAACTGTCTGTCATCTTTCTTTATCTTTTGCCATAAACCTTTATCTTTGAGATGTTAGCCTTTAGGAAAGGGTTGAGGGTGCCTAACACCTTCCCTCGACCTGAATATAGTATCTTACCCTGATCTCTAAACTGCGTAGGGTTTCCTATTCGCCCTTCAGAATAGGTGGCGACTCTAAATCTTTAATTTTTAGGGCAGGTTGCTACAGCTGGCGACTCTGCTGGGGACATCACTTAATGGTGAATTATTATGCTCCTATAGGTTTTGGCAGAGCTTAGGTTTTTGGCGAAACATTTAGGTTTGTGGCAAACTTTTTAGGGTTTGGCTAATTTGCCGTTTTAGGGTTTATTTTTCTTTATATGTAAATATTTAAAATTTTTATTTTATTTATTTATTTAAAATTTCACCTTTTACATCAATTAAATAAAGACCTGTTTATTTAAAAAAAAAGTATATGTTTATTTAAATATTTGTTGCGTATTGTATTTTTTTAAATCGCAAGCGGCTGGAGTTCAAGGTTAGTTTTAAATATTTAAATTTTATTTATTTATTTATTTTCCTTTTCAATTTCATTACTGCAATTTAATTAAATATTTATTTAAGTGAATATTTATTCCTATTATATTTGCTGGTGTTTTTTTTATGTTGTGTTAAACCCTAAGTGTGGGAGTTAACTTTGAGACCAATAGGGGAGTATGAATCTCCTACGAGTCTCATTGATAATTCCACTCGGAGTGGGTTGAGTATTCGGAAATGTCCAAAACGAGGCTTGACTTTGTTGAGGGTAGGACTGGATACTTGGCTGATCTCTCCGGGAACCTACCCCAAAAATTCGAACCTCATGGATAAAATGAGTTGTTCTAAAACCCAAAGAGACAAAAAGTCTCGGAGGCTACGAACGACCCCATGAGACCTTCTAGAACACTCCCATAAAAAGGTTGGCTCCCTAGAGCCCCCTACGTCGAACCTATGAACCTAGGACTTTCGTGCTCATGTGCTTATTATATGTTTGCAACTTATTTGCTTTGGATATCTATGCGTTTGGATTTTGCAGGTATCCCTACGTGGTCCCTAGCCTGTAGGAACTCTAATTTCTAAAAGACCGTGTCTTTCCCACGGAAGACATCACCATCTATGCATCCCCTAGCCTGTGGGGATTTTATTTTTATATCCTTGTATTCTTACAACTACGCGTCCTTCCCACGAAGGACATTTCCATTAACGCACGTCAATTGGCCTCTCGATGGCCATGCGATTCGGTGATTGTCGCGAACGGTCACCCCGTGCTTGCTACTACGTACTCCCTAGCATACAGGGATTTTCTGTTACATCCACGTGTTTCCACAATGACGCGTCCTTCCCCGAAGGACAACTTCACTAGCATGCGTTCGATTGGCCTTTCGATGGCTATGAAATCTAGTGACTGTCCTGAACGGTCACTCCATGCTTATTCCCGCGCACCCTCTAACTTGTAGGGTTTGGATCTCCATTTACACATCACATCCCTAGCCTGTAGAGATTGCTCTTCGTCCATATCGTCCTTAGATAGGTTGTGTTCCGCATAGAGAACCTTCCCACGAGGGACAAATTCATTGGTACATGTTGATTGGCCTCTCGATGGCCATGAGATTTAGTGACTGTCTTGAACGGTCACTAGCCGCTATCTTCTGCATACTCTCGAATCCAAGGGGTTTCCCTTAGCGTGTCATAACATTTACCCTGCAAAGATTCCAAGAGGGTCTAATGTCGCCTCTAAGGCTATTCCTAGGATCATATGTTACACGTCTGCATTGCATACACAGAGTTACAATATAAGGAGTCTCTCGCTTACGCGTGCATTTGCATTTTCATGCATTCATACATTCACATTTGCATTTCTATCTTCGCCCGCATCCATACCAACCATGCTAGCCGGTTTCCCGAAACTCCCAAAAAAATCAAAGGATCGTAGACTACGGAGCAAGGAGAATAAAAGATCTTAGTCTTGCTAAAGAAAAAAAAAGATGCCTTTCGCCATGCCAGCCGCATGTCCATGCCTTGTCATAACAGAATTATAAATACGATAAAGGTTGTCATCGAGCAAGGATTAGTTCAACAAAGAGTTCCCTCATAGACACACTCAAGATGTATCTAATCATAAGGGGTTCATCTACGAACATAACAAACTTACACGGACGCTCTACGATAACCTGGGGGCAAGGATTAGTCCAACTGGGGCAAAATCCTAAACAAAGATGCCTATGGAGGAAAGACCTGTGTTAACTCCACACCAAGGGGCAAAAGGGTCATATGTTCTCCTTATGAATCTACAAATTCTAAAGGTTATGAATGGTGTGATACTATCCTTAAGAAAAGCAAAAGAGGTTCAGTCAAAGGAAACTCATGAAGTTCCGATACGGCGAAAACCCACTGCTGACGGTTTATTCTCTACAGGTTTGACATGTCCAAAGCAGAATTCAAGGTTACCCTTTTACTTCTACAATTCTAAAGAGCTAAGGAGTAAAACAAGATCAGTGGATCTACAAAGGAGATTATCCCTAGGATCAATAGGTGTTTACCGTGCTCACAATTTCAACTCTACAATCGCTAAGTGTCGCTCAGGATAAAAGCTGTACCTTCGGATTAGCAATTCTAATGGGATGACCATGCAGGTTTTGGAATCAATTCATTCATTTCATTCACTCACTACTATGACTTTCCAGTCACACACTCCTATTTTTAGGGTTATTAACAAACTTGAGGGAGAATGACAAATACAAATGACTAAGTCCAGCTAAACGTATGCTTTCAAGGTATGACCAAGCCGAGGATGTACAGGCATTGTTTCCATTCCCAAACAGTTGAGATATAAGGTGTTAATCCCTCGTTACCCCCTCGAGCCAGGAGTTGGAGTTTGTTTCTACTTTTCAAATAAACCTTGATTTTAACCAGGGGCAGGGTAGATTTCAATTAATTCAATGGTGTATTTTGGTTGTCAAGAGAATCAGTCAATCCAAGCAGGGATTCAAGCAAGGAGCAAAGCAAAGGTTCAAGCACATCTTCTTCCTCGTGTTCATCCAAGAATGAGGAAGTAATGGAGATGACATTCACAACAATCTTCTTCCTCATTACATCATTCAAGATAGAGGAAGAATCAAAGGTGAAGCTTACGAATCAAAGTCAACATGGCAGTTACAACATTCAATATCCAATGGTCAAATCGCAAAAGGAGCCTTCAAAAGAAAAACGCCCGCTAAGTCAAAATGGAAAATTCCATGAAAACAAAAGAACGACTTAGGCAAAAATTAGGGCATCCCGATGGATCAAACTCAAGGAGTTAGTTCATGCAAAAATAAGGGATAAAAACAAAGGCGAAATACAAAGGATAATCTTGTGACTGCTAAACCATCAAAGCTTCACATCAATGCTTGGATCTTTACAACATATGTCATCAAAGTTTGGATCTCTACTAAGGCTTCTGCTCAACATCGAAACTGAAATGATTCTCTTGCAAACAAAGCACATCCATTGGATTAGGAGAATTTTCAGGATCTGGAGAACATCAAGGAGAAAGGGGTGGGTTAAATAAATTTTGAGCCTTATATCCATTGTTTCTCAAAACATGAACCAGGCCAAGTTACAACATTTAAAAGTCCTAATTGAGGCAAGGTTAACCATGAAAGCATGTTAAGCAGGATTTGTTATACTGACTCCTATGTTTGTTAAAACTATCTCTAACCAATGTGCTTCTTCAAGCATTCTTTCCAAAACCATCCAGTCCTAATTCATAACGGACTTCGATTTCAAAACTTGCATACACATTCCATTGGAGCTACTTCTCAAAAGGTACAACACCATCTACGAGTATACACTTAGCATCGAGGAAATCTCGAAGTGGGTTAATCAAAGGTGATCATTTCTAATAAAGACCCTGGAGTCGGGGGAACCACATCTAGGGGGTTCTCCTAAACAGGGGCAAACTTTCAAGGATCGCAGGGGCATACAATCAAAGATCCTATTTACTAGGGGCATTCTTCCTAAGGTTCAATCGACCTGGGTCACATCTCGAAACAATCTCAAACAGGGGCATGTCAGACATGGGAAGAAGTCAAATTCAAAGGATAGAACACTATGGATAACCTTCCATGACCTGGAGATCAGGGGCACACCCTTCAATCTAAACATCGAAGCATATGACAAGGCTATTCCCTGGGGCACTTCCTTCATAAGCATCTTTCTCCATGAAAATACTGGGGCAATGGATATCAAATCCGCAAGACACACAACAAAAGGAAAAAGGCGTTCTCGCACTTTACAACATCGAACAAATCTTTCTCCTAACTACGATCTTCCGAGCTCAAACAAAACAGGTATTGGGAAATCGCGCTAGCATCACACCCCATCCTAGCAAACAGACCCGCAACTCCAGCGAACTATATACGCTTTGGTTATTAATAACCTACCATTGGAGCATCACACAAACACATACAAATCATGCATTACATACATTGGTTGATACATTGCACCGTAACTTTTTCATGTGGTCTTCTTTAAGATAAATCTCACAGTCCTTTCTAGGAGCCTCCTCAAACAGTCTTATTCAAGACGAATGATCACCATTTCCAAGAACCTCTTTAGGTAGTTTTTCAAGACGTTATCTTTTCTAAAAAAACCTTTCCAGGTAGTCTTCTCTAAGACAATCATCGTCATTTTCTAAGTACCTTTTCAGGTGGTCCTCTTTAGGACATTCCTTTTCTAAAATACCTTTTCAGGTAGTCTTCTTCAAGACATTCCTTCTCTAAGTACCTTTTCAGGTAGTCTTCTTCAGGACATTCTTTTTCTAAGTACCTTTTGAGGTAGTCTTCTTCAAGACATTCTTTTTCTAAATACCTTTTCAGGTAGTCTTCTTCAAGACGTTACTTTTCTAAGTTCCTTTTCAGGTAGTCTTTTTTCAAGACGTTCCCTTCTTTCTAAGTTTCTTTTCAGGTAGTCTTCTTTAAGACATTACTTTTCTAAGCACCTTTTCAGGTAGCCTTCTTCGAGACATTCTTGTCCTAAGCACCTTTTCAGGTAGTCCCTTTCAAAAAAAACAATTCGTCATCCCTCTCAAGAACCTCTTCAGGTAGTCTTCTTTAAGACATCTTTCAACCTTTTCAGGTAGTCATCTTTAAAGACATTCTTCATCCCTTGCTAAGAACTTTTTCAAGTGATCTTCTTTAAGACAAATTTCTATCTACGCTAAGAGCCTTTACAGGTGGTCTTCTCTAAGACAAATTGCTACCATGTCGAAAAACCTTTTCAGGTAGTCTTCTTCAAGACAAACATTCACATCCATTCAAAAGACCTTTTCGGGTAATCTTACAGAAGACATTACTTCGTTCCACTCATTACGTCAACCAAGCATACGCATTAGCATTAGCATATACATATCACAAACGCCCAAATTTTATTGGCAATCCAAATCATTACAAAGTCCAGTTCCCGTCTGGTAGTCAGTCCTCGTCTGACCGTTACATCAAAATTCAAATCATACAACATATGCATGCGTAAGCATTCACACATACGCATTATACAAACAACAGGGGCATGTGCATAACGCATAAGCATGATGCATTCGCATTTACAAAATTCTACATAGGTAAATTTCGCGATAACACTCGCGGATAACCCTATTGGTGGTACAGGTAAATTCTGCGATAACACTCGCAGATAACCCTGGTAACATAGGTAAATTTCGCGATAACACTCGCGAATAACCCTATTGGTGGTACAGGTAAATTCTGCGATAACACTCGCAGATAACCCTGGTGACATAGGTAAATTTCGCGACAACACTCGCGAATAACCCTATTGGTGGTACAGGTAAATTCTGCGATAACACTCGTAGATAACCCTGGTGACACAGGTAAATTCTGCGATGATATTCGCAGATAACCCTGTCGGTGCAGGTGAACTTGCTAGAATTATAGCAAGCAATCCTATTGGGGTCCACAAATTGCGGAAACTTACTAGAACTATAGTAAGTGGGGGTTCACAAACTACGGAAACTTACTAGAACTATAGTAAGTGGGGGTTCACGAATTATAGAAACTCACTAAGAGAATAGCTCCCGCTATATAAGACTCAGGCGTTAGCAGGACGTTTCTCTCATACAACTCAAACACGGGATAAATTTAGGGGTCTTCCATTATTTAATAACTCTTCGACCTGAACGACGCGAGATCTATGCACTCTCTCGTCATTCGATCCAAGGTAATTAAATAGGGGCAGCTGTCATACCCCAAAATTTACCTCCCACACCTCTCTCATAACAAGGTCTAAGATCAAACTCCAAAACCTTGCTCACTCAGATGATCCAGATAACCCACAGTCAACTGATTCAAACCTGAAGGTCAACTACAATCAAAGCATGATCCAAACCATGATCATTGGGCAAACATCAAGTGTAGGGATGCATAACCATCATTTGATCAAAGATTGATCATGATTCCATTAATAGAAACTCAGAGATGAACAAATGCAAAAAAGTTCAAATTAGGGTTTCTTAGGAGAAAGTCAACCCAACTTTGACTGGGCATAACTTTCACATGGAACATCAAAAATTCCTCACTCAAAGCCTATTTTGAAGGAAATTGGATTGTCTACAACTTTGTGTCTCACAAGCCAAGGCTAGAAATGCTTCATTTAGAAGATACAAAGCAAAAGATTATAGGTTATTTTCAGGCATCCTTCAAAAACAGTTTTTTCCCAAAGGGAATATGATCAAGATAAAAGACTCAAATGAAAAATATGTTCCAAAGTGGCTTGTAGAGGACCTCTTGAGGTTTCTAAAAAGTATTAGATCTCCCTCATAGCTTAAAAATTGAGTGAGATATGCTTGATCAAAGTTAGGTGATTTTGAAGGACCAAATGTGAAAAAGGAGGGTTCAAATTAAGGAATTTTGCAAATGGGCCTATGGTTTTCTTATGCAAACTTGGTCCACAAGTCACTAGTATGCCCAAAATCATATGCCATGAAGTTTGAATTATTATTTGATTTAATATGATTTTTATCTCATTTTTTTTTAATAATTTAATCAAGTAGAAAATCAAATATTTTGTTAAACATGTGCATATGGATTGATTCTAATCAGTATTTATGGCAAAATACAATATAATTTCGTGCACATTGATTAGAGAAAAGATCAATACAAGATTGTGGCCAAAATAGAAAGATTAGATTTAGAAAAAATAAAATCAAATTCTACAAGACTTGCAAGCTTGGATTCAAGGACTATGGGCTTCGTTTTTGACCTAATTTGAGTCTCCTATAAATATACAAGTCAAGACAGTGGATTAGGGGTTGGAGATTCGTGCACAAACACACTTGCAAGAACAAAGAAAAGTCATAAAAAACTCAGAATCGGTTTGAGAGATTAAGGAGTTTTCAAAGGAGTCTAAGTATTGCAACGTGTTCGTGGGATCACTCTGAAGCTGTTCAGACACTCACACGACCTCAACACCCCCCAGAATTTCTCCAAACAAGCCCAGGTAAGTTGCTCTGAACTTTGGTTCGATTAGTATGATATAGGCATTCCCATGGTGTTTTGATTGTGTATTCTGCTTGTTCTTAATGCCCTGGTTGTTTCTGGATTTGTTTTATGAAGTTTGCGTGTGTTAATCGCGTTCTGCCATTGATGACCGGTTGAAGGTTTTTAGGGTTTAATTTAGGGCTTTTTACTAGAGTTAAAATTAGGCTAAATTGATTGTGTGGTTGAGTTCGTACCACCTATACGAGTCTTTTGGAACAGGTGCGCCATATTTATATGGGGGAGGGAGCTAATCGCTATTTTCCTAGTTTAATGGCTGCAAATAAATCGGTAGCCAAGTCGTAGCAAAATTCTTTGGGTTGTTGCAGGTGTGGGGTGGAAGATGATGGCGTGTCAATGCCTGATTCGCCAATTTGAAATCGCGCGCGTTTTTTTCATTTGAGGTTGGTTGCTTCATTCAAAACGTTCATAGCGCGTACATATAACAGTTGACTTGCTTGGTTGAAGTGGTTGTGTGATGCGTCTGTGAGGAGGGGGACGTGGGTTCGAATCCCTCCTCCAACATTATTTTTTTCCTTACTGAGGAACCTTTCTTGATCCAATGCACGCCTGCCTAGGGACTACCATGCATCCCTTAGATCCGGACCTTTAACCCTATTCTCCCCTCATGATCTAGCCCTTTGATTCTTCCCCCAATTAGATCTGACGCCCCAGGATTCAGTCCCATACTATACACCCTATTAACAACCATATAAAACCAAAACCTTAGTAAAACTAAAAATAAATTTTAATTATTTGTTTTATTTTAATTAAAATACTTATTTTTAATATATATTAATTATGTTATAATTATTTTTTAATAAAAATAAATACATGATAATTATATTAAAAATTTTAATTTGTTATTCGCGCCGATTAAATCGATTGATCGCTGTGGTTAACAATGATTTTAATTAAAATACTGTTAAATTAAAATAAAATCAAACTATATTCGATTAAATGGCTGCAATCATCTTATTGTTTGTGGCGATTAATCCTGCCTCGTTCTATAATTAATCTGTTATTATTTGTGACCGTATTAACCGGTTATGAGAGGTAGCAGTATAAAATAAAATTGATAAAATAATAAAATACAATAAGTCATTATTAGTGATAATCGAATCAATCGGTTTGAATTGGTAATGATGCAAACCCTTAATCTTTTAACTATGGTGATCAAACCTATTGATCATTGCGGTTAATTGTGCCAAATCAGGGTTGTACGCCCAAACACCTAAAACACACTAAACCACGATACTACAGGATCTTTATCCTAGGCAACTCAAAATGCCCTTTCAAATCAAATTCAAAACTACGATAGGTCATTCAAAAGGCCTTCAAACCATTCAAATCAAATTCAATTCTAAGGCGTACAATCCTGTCCCCGAACTACGTTGACTCTGATTCTCCATAAGGAGATACGTAGGCACTTGGCAACAAGGCGAGTCCCCCTCTTCCAAACTCTAATCATGTTCATATAATTAGCCTTTCAACTCTATTAACTGTCTGTCATCTTTCTTTATCTTTTGCCATAAACCTTTATCTTTGAGATGTTAGCCTTTAGGAAAGGGTTGAGGGTGCCTAACACCTTCCCTCGACCTGAATATAGTATCTTACCCTGATCTCTAAACTGCGTAGGGTTTCCTATTCGCCCTTCAGAATAGGTGGCGACTCTAAATCTTTAATTTTTAGGGCAGGTTACTACACAAAGCTTTGAATTTTTCTTTAGAACACTTAGCTTATCAGAGCATCAAAGTAGATTGCTTCAGATCATTGCAATTTCTTGTATCAGAGCATTAGACTTTGTTTGCTTCAAATCTTTGGAAAATTTTCTCAAGATACGTTTCTCCCCTTTTTGAACTTTTTCAGATTGTCACATTCCTGGAAAACTATCAGAGACACAAACTTGCAATTTTTGTTAGGATTGTTGAGACTTAAGCCTAGCAACTGATATAATAAATCAATTTAAATAATACTGTCATACCCCAATTTTTGACCTAAGATACCACCTCATATCATTGCATATGCATCATTTGCATCTCTAACAAAATTGCATAGCTTGTGTTTGCTATTTGTGACTCAGCAGGATTTAATCAGGAAATCACTCATTAGTACAAGTAACAATCAATTAGGGTTTTGTTCTCCCTTCATCTCAAATGAATCATCTTCATCAATAATCAACATTTGGTCCTCAGAGATTCATTTCAACAAGCTCAACAGCTTTGAATCAACCAGATTAGGGTTTTGACTGAAGTTAGCATACTCCTGATTTTTGCTCAGGATTTGACCTAATGACTTGGGACATGACCTCAAGACCCCAAGTACATCATTTTGACCTAATCCATTGGCTCATAACATCTCCTACACCAAGATTGATCAGACAAATCCTCAGATCAGGGTTTTGAACTATCAGGGACTGAAATCAGGGATCACATTTGGGAAACCCTTAAAATCCCCAGGAAGTCAATCAAAGGTTTCAATCATCTTCAAATAATCCCTATGACAATATCCAATGAAGATTGTGTCTCAATTCAAGATCCACAGTCATCAATTTCATCAGGTCGACAATTAGGGTTTTTTGACCTAATTCACTGAATAACTGACTTTTTAATCAGGACATGGTGCCACAACTCAAACCATGGCTCAATATCCTCTAATGCTTCAATGTGATCCATTCATACCATTCATATGGTGAGGATAACCTGTTTCATTTGAAATCTCCAGAAACGCGATTCGTCTGAAAAAGTCAACTGTACAAGATCACCATTGACTTCTGGGGAATTTTGGTCAACCATGACTTTTGAAGTTAAAAATCATCAATATATGATATATGAAGTCATTTGATCAAGGAAAATCAAGAAAATCAATCAAGAATCAAAAAGTCAAAGTTTGACTTTTCATACTTAGAAAAATTTCTAAGTGTTTTTCAATGGTTTTTTCCAAACTTTGGAAGGGAATTTCTCAAAATTTCACCTACAAACTGAAAAAAAACTTCCAACATGAAAGTTGTAGATTTTGATCCAATAAACAACTTTGACACATATAATTTTTTTCCATAAGATCAACCATTTAAGAGATATGGAGCTTCAAAGTTGGCATCTTATGAAAATTTCACTTAAAACTTCATTTTCTTCAAAATTCATGGATCTTTTTCACCCATTTCCTTAAAGGTCTTGAAGAAACTTTCAACTAGGCTTTTGAAGTGTGTAACATGAGCTTTCCAAAATGTCCAAGAGCATGAAAAAATATGGAGTGTAGCTATGGTTTTGAATTTTGACATTAGTGAACTTTTCACTTGAAATTTCAAGCCATTTTCACTAAGTTATGAACCATTTTGCCAAATGATCCAAGTAATGATGCATAGATGCAATAATTGGTAGATATTTTCTGATTTGAGATCAGAATGGAAGAGGATAAGAAGCTTGAGAAATAACCATGGTTAAGTCACTTTTAACCATTTGCATTTAATGTGAAAGATTCCATTTTATCTCTTAAGCCAAATCATCATTCTTGATCAACTTGCAAGAGCTTTGTATTCAGAAACTTTGGCCTATAAATAGAGGTTCAAATCACTCTTCAATTCACACCAAAACCTCACAATTATAGGTTTTCTCTCTTCTTTCTTGAATTGCAAGTTTCATAGTTTTCAAAGAGGTAGAAAACTCAACCTCCAAACCCTTGAAGTTATGGCCAAAGTGATGGTTCTAGCAACTCATAAACATCATATGGGATGTGTTTGAACCACTCACACACCCCAAATTACCCCAAAACTCAGATTCACTCTTCAACCTCCATATGAACACATAAAGAGCCTTATCATGCCAATTTTCATTCCAGATCATTTCTGTACAAATTAACACTTCCCACACCTCACATATATCACATATGAGCTATCCAAACACTCATCATCAACCTGAAACATCAGAATCATAGAGCTCGATTCACACTTGGGCTTAACTGCAGATCGGGTACCTCCAACTACTCCAGGTGTTTTCAATTCACTCCAAGCATCCAGACACCTTCCCTAAGGTTCATTGAAGCTGTCCAGATCAAGCAACAACATCTGTAACACCTCCTCTGCAAAATTCAATCTCCAGCTTGGCCGTTTTTGAGGTAAGTGCTCATGAACTTCAAACTCTATCATACATGCATCATAAATGAAAAACTAAGTTACCATCTTGTTTCTGCACCATCACTGAATAATAACCCTCAATCAATTGCATCATATCATGATCATACACGATTTCACAAAGATTTGTCATATTAGGGTTCTTCGTGTTCATCAGAGAATTAATCATCTTAGAGCAAAAATAAATGAAATTAAAGGGCACCATCATGTTCCTTGTGAAAAACCGAGTGAGATAGACCCTTTGATCGATCAAAACAACACAGATTTGAAGGAATTCAAAATTCAGTTAGGGTTATGTTCTTGGCGCCAGATTTGGTTTGGGAAATTCAAACATTGGTTTTAAAATATAATAAACTGAAGGCGTATCATTAACAAGCTGCGCGCGCAGCTCAGTTGGTTGTTGTTTTGGCTGGTGAGAGAGAGGTCACGGGTTCAACACCCTTAGGGACCAAAACCATTTTTTTAACACTATTTTTCTTTCATTTTTTTTAACAAATTTCATTAATTAATTTAACTAATCAAATCAACTTATTTTTTCTTCATTTTTTGAACACTTCTTATTTAATATACATATTTTATGAATACCAAAAAAAATCACCAAAAAATATTTATTTGATACATTTTTAAATAGGTTTAAAATGACATGTTTTTAAATGTTTTTAAATACTTTTAAATACTACTTTTTCATTTGATTTTCAAACTTAATCACTTGTAAATATTTTTTGAAGCAAACCCTAATCATCTAAGTGTTAATTGAGAATAATCTTTTGTTTATCTTGATTAAATTGACTTCTTTCAAAATTCAAATCATTTTAAAACGAGCGATCGCGATTCTTTTCAAAAACGATAAACCATTTCTTTTTGATTTTCAAAGGAAACTTTTGATTGAATCTTTTTAATTGATCAATTGATTTTCAAAACGATGTGGGGCCTCTCGAATATTAGAGAGTATAAGACCCACTCTTTTTTCTTTTATACAGTTTTTCTTTGTACAGAAAACTCTTTCAAAACAAACTTTCAAACGGTTTTTCAAACCTCGCGTCTGTAAATAAAACAATCAACCATGTTTTATAAAAAATACCACGGGCCTCCATGTAGGTATAAGTCCCAAGCCCCTTTTGTACATACCCATTCCAGTACATGAAATTAGGTATTTCATTGTACGCCTTTTGTACATATCTTGATCTGTTTTTTAACTTTGAATAACAAAAAAAACAAAAATGAAGGTTTCTTTAAATCTTCCCAAAAATACCATGGGCCTCCATGTAGGTATAAGTCCCGAGCCCCTTTGTAAATACCTGTTTACATAGCTTTGAATAAATTCAAATGGAACTCTCCCCGAGTATGAGTCCCGAGCCCTGTGTATACAAATGGATCATGCTTACAGGTATATTTCCTTCATAAACTCCATTATATACACACACTTTGTCATATATGTATAACTGTTCATATTTGTTCATGTACTTGTTCATGTTTGTTCGTACTTGTTCATACTTGTGATTGTGTTATATGCTTGTTCAACTTAGTACAACACTAGGTTCCCCATAGCCTCCTATTGGGCTTCGTGCAAAGAATCTCCCTAGTTTAGGTTAGGACATAGAGTATGGTTTCCCGGTGAAATCGCTCTAAGAGCTCAAACCAACTATACCATGCCTCCCCTTGGGCTTTGTACAAACGAGTGTCCCTCCCATAGCCTCCTCTTGGGCTTACAATGCAAGGACCCTGGATTGTCTCTCCCATAGCCTCCTCTTGGGCTTACAATGCAAGGACCCTCGGATAGCCTCCTCTTGGGCTTCGTACAAGGACCCACGGGCTTCTTATAAGCATCCCCAATATCCAAATCAAATACCCTAGGAGATTAGACATTTATCATTTCTATGCTAGGAGTATCTCTTCTATATCATCACAAACAATCAATCAATCAAAATCAAACTTTTTTGCCACAAGGCTGGCTAATCAATCAAACTGTTTTACCACCGTACTGGATGATTAATCAAAGTTTTTGTCACAAGGCTGACTTCATTGAAACTTTTGCCACAAGGCTGGCTGATTAATCAAAGTTTTTGTCACAAGGCTGACTTCATTGAAACTTTTGCCACAAGGCTGGTTAAACAACAAAAACATCTTTATCATTCTAAGCACCCTAAGTGGCATGGCCCCGGGCTTATAATGAAAAGATTTTCAAAAAAAAAACAAACAGATGTATGTGATGATATAGATTAGATACATCTAGCATTTAGACGACATTTGTCTATTTTCCTTTGCTTCCACTAGCATAAGTGGGAACTACGATTGCTCTGACTTTCTCAACATCCCTTTGAGAATACGTAGGCACAAGGTCATATCCTTGGCGAGCAAAACTTCTCTCTCAAACCATTCAAACCTTAGCACCCGTAGACCCCGAGCTACAGATGCTCTGATTCCCTCTAAGGGATATGTATGCAGAGGATCGCGATGATCTTTGCGAGCATAATCAAACAAACACCTTAGGTCCCACCTATTTTACAAGAACCTTTAAATAACATGGAATGAAAAACAAAGCAAAGAAACCTATAGAGTACTATAGATACGTTGGGTGCTAATACCTTCCCTTCGTATAACCAACCCTCTTACCCAAAGATCTCTCCCCCCACTTTTAGGTTATTGCAACTTTTTTCCTTTTCCTCTTTTGGAAACAATAAAAAGTTTGGTCCGTACAAAAGAAAAATCATTTTTTTGAGCACTCGAGCCCAAAGAAGGCATCAGGTGTCTCATTTAGAAAAAGACAACGATTTTTCCCCGCGACAGAAAAATGGCGACTTCACTGGGGACCATCTTTTTATTGTTTCCAAAGAAAGGGTTATTTCTATTTGTTTTGTTTTTTTTCTTGTTACATGTGTGGTTCCTTGGTTCTGTTACTTATGTGGTTCTGTTACAAATGATACATTATGGACAAATCCTAACCCGGATTAAGTACACATAAGAAATTAGGTGGAGGGTATAGTCATGTGCAGGCGCACGTGAGAATCCTTCCGCTCAGTGGAGGTTCCTTGTTTGTAATATATGTTTAGCGAGTTAATTGCGAAGACATTGTTGCTTTCATTGAACTGTAGAAGCTGAGAGACTGTAGAACCCCAACCCATCCTGGCCTTATTAGGTTGTGGTGCAGAAACTATTCAGGTGAAGACTTGGATTAGTTGTCATGCGGAGAACCACACTCAGACGAGTTTTTCTTGAGAATATTGCTGGCTCATGAGTTTAATTGTGGAAAGCCGGTAATATCCGAAAGAAAAATGTAGACTCTGACGTATCAGTAGAACATGTTGTACAGGTGATTAACTAGAACTATCCCATATTTGGTTCTCTGACCTCATGCTCGTGACGCTGGACCTTTGAACCTGTGTGTACCATGTTTGTGTTACCATGTTTGTGTTGCCATGTTTACAGTATCATGTTTGCGTTACCATGTTCGCTTTACCATGTTTGAATATGTGGCATCCATGCATCCATGCATTCATACATCCATAAAAAATAAAAAAAATCTTTTTCCATAAAAACATGATTTTTTCCAAACATTTAGAGAATTTTCTTTGCAAACATTATAGGATTAGGTTATGGAGTGGGTAAAAAGGCATACCAAGAGGTACGGTTTCAAAGAGCCTAATGTGGAAAGACTGAAAGAGTTAGCGTCTTTTGTACAAGATCCTTCTGATTTCAGGAAAAGCCATGGAAAGCTTTTGCCTATCTTGAACACTCATGTTGATGAAGGACTTCTCAAAACTCTGGTTCAGTTTTATGATCCCGTCTACCGGTGTTTTACCTTTCCAGACTATCAGTTGGTACCAACCTTGGAAGAATATGCCAATCTTTTGGGTATTCCTGTGTCTGACAAAATACCTTTCAATGGTTTGGAAGCCATTCCTAAGTCACCAGTCATTGCAACAGGTACCCACTTGAAGAAATCTGAAATAGAGAGTAATTGGACTACCAAAGGAAACCTTCCAGGTTTGCCTTCACAGTTTCTAATAAAGAGAGCCTTTGATTTCATCGAGACTGGTAGCATGATAGCTTTTGAAGCTGTACTAGCCTTACTCATCTATGGGTTGGTTCTGTTTCCCAATATCGACGACTTTGTTGATATCAATGCCATAAAGGTCTTTTTGAATGGAAATCCCGTTCCGACTCTGCTTGGTGACATGTATTTCTCTGTCCATCATAGGAATCACCAAGGTGGTGGAATTATTGTATGTTGTGCACCTCTGTTGTTTAAATGGATTGTTTCACACTTACCTAAGTCTCCCATTTTCACGGAAAACCGGGAAGGTTTACGTTGGTCTCAAAGACTTATGTCTCTTACTAATAATGATATTCAGTGGTATACCTTGGCTCGCTGCGGTACAGAAACCATTGAAAGTTGTGGAGAATTCGCCAACGTACCCCTCATTGGTACACAAGGAGGAATTAACTACAATCCGGTCCTAGCCCGACAACAACTCGGATATGCAAATTCAACTAAACCCATTGGCCCCACAGTGGAAAGCTACTTCTATCAGGAAGGAAATGATCCTCAAGGGTTGAAGACAAAAATGGTGAAAGCCTGGTACGACATCCGATGGAAAGAAAAAGGTGAGATAAAGAACTGTATTGCTACGAACGCCTATACCTGTTGGGTGAAGAAAAGAGCAAGGGAGTTTCAAATGCCTTATGATTATGAAAAACCCATGTTCCCTGTGGTACCTCAACGACCCAACATTCCTGCTATGGAGGAATACCGAGACACTTTAACCAAGATGAGGATAGAAAAAGACGCTTGGGAAGAAAAGTTTCGAAGAACTGATGTGGAAAATAGAAAGTTGAAGAAACAAGTGAAAGAACATGAAGAAACTCTTTACCGTCAAGATGGATGGCTCATGAGCAAAGATGAGAAGATCCGTCGGAAAGATGCCGCAATCAGAAGATACATCAAAGAAAGCAAGAAAAAGCTTGAAGGCTCAACAAGCAACGCTCCAACTCCTGACAATTGGAAGAATGTGGTTGACAAGCTGAGAGCTGAAAAGGCCGAGTTGAAAGCTTACTATGGGAAAGAAATCATGAAGCTCAAGCTGCACAATGCATTTGGTTCTTCGTCGGATGAAGATGTTTAGGATTTGTTTAGATTTTCATGTATCATTTGATTCTGTAAGGAGCTACGCTCCAATGTTGTAACATTTCCCATTATTTCAATAAAAGAATTGTTTGTGTTCAAATATTTGCAAAGAAAATAATCTTTAAAATGTTTGGAAAAATCATAAAATTTCTCTTTGCATACATCATTCTGCATATCGAGTCTGTTGTATAGAGTCTCATCTTTTGGATCTTTCTCCATTAGATCGTCAAGCTGTCGCGTCTCAAAGTTTCTCGACCGCGCTCGCAATCAGATCACAGATACAATACTCGTTCAAGCAGAAGAAGAGTAATGGAACACTCTGAACAAGAGAATATTGAGCTCCGTGGTACGGTGACCACCCTTCAAGAAAAATTGGAAAGTCTCACTACTCTGGTTGACTCCTTAATGGCCGCACAGAATCAGCCGCCGCCACCCAACAGTCAAGCAACGGTAACATCTGAAGTCACTACTCCAGTTTCTACAGTTGCATTCGGTATTCCATCTTTCTCTATGCCAGAAGGTTGGGGCCCGCCTTTCAGCTTTGGTACAGGATTCCGCCATAATTTTTCTGGGGTTCAAACATCCACAACTGAAGCGCCTGCTGCGCAAAGTTCACAGTTCACTCCAAATCAGGGGGTAACTTTTTCCCAAATCACTATGGCACTTTCTCAACCCACTATGACAGTTCCGACCCCTACGGTTCACACTGTTCCTTATGATGGCAATGAGATTTATCATGATCAAGGTGATAGCACAAATCAGCGTAATCTTGTGGAAGATCTCCAAGAACAGTTTAACAAGATGCAGTTGGAAGTTAAAGCTATCCGTGGAAAAGATTTGTTTGGAAAGAATGCCCAGGAGCTATGTTTGGTTCCCAGTGTACAAATACCAGCTAAATTCAAGGTCCCAGACTTTGAGAAGTACAAAGGTAGTTCTTGTCCACAAAGTCATCTCGTGATGTACGCCAGAAAGATGTCTACTTATGCAGATAATCATCAGTTGCTCATCCATTACTTTCAAGACAGTTTGACTGGTGCCGCACTGAAGTGGTACACAGGTTTGGATAGCACCAATATTCGAACTTTCAATGACCTAGGTGAGGCCTTTGTCCGACAATACAAGTATAACTCGGATATGGCTCCAGACAGAGATCAGCTTCGGTCCATGGCTCAGAAAGATCATGAAGCTTTCAAAGAGTATGCCCAACGATGGAGAGAAACTGCTGCTCAGATTAATCCACCGTTAAAAGAAAAAGAGATGACAAAGATCTTCTTGAATACTCTCAGTCCGTTTTATTATGAACGCATGATTGCTAGTGCTCCAAGTGATTTCACCGAAATGGTAAACATGGGGATGCGTCTAGAAGAAGGAGTCCGAACCGGACGTCTAACTAAAGAAGGTGGATCTTCAAGCGGAACCAAAAAGTTCGGAAGTGGTTTCCCAAAGAAGAAAGAACAAAGTGTTGACATGGTATCCCAAGGGAGGCCAAGAGGAAATGTCAATCGTCGACAACAGATTGCTGCTATTGCACCAGTCGTTAATACAGCACCAAATCCGGGATTCACTCCTCAGTTTCAGCAACAACAGCCTCGACAACAGGCTCAACAACTTAACAACAATCAGAATCGTGTGCAAAGAGCTCCACAGTTTGATCCGATTCCAATGACCTATACAGAATTGTACCCTGCTTTGATTGAAAAAGGTCTCGTTCAAACTAGAGCACCACCACCAGTACCTGAGAAACTTCCATGGTGGTACAAAGCTGAGGTCTCATGCCCTTATCATCAAGGAGCACCTGGCCATGATCTTGAGCATTGCATAGCTTTGAAATATGAAGTTCAGAGGTTGGTTAGATCTAATCTTCTCTCTTTCAGAAATTTGAACCCTAATGTGCAAGCAAATCCGCTGCCCAATCATGGAGGGCATGTTGTAAACATGGTGTATGGATGTCCTGGCCAATACCGAGTCTATAATATCAACTTCTCAAGAGCAGATTTGGTACAAATGCACGCTACTCTCTGTCGAGGGCAGAATTTTCGCCAGCATCAATACGGTTCCTGTAGAATATGTTGTGTGGATCCTCACGGGTGTTCGATTGTGAGAAGAGATCTCCAAGTTTTGCTAGATAATGGTACTATTGAGATCTACAGAAATAGGGATGAAAATGAAGTTAACATGATAGGATGTTATCCGCATGAGCTTTTAGTCTCAGATATCAACTCGGAAATGCCTACAGTTAACGTCATCGTTCCTCATTTCAACATGCCTGAGCGCATAGAAGTTACTTACAACAAGCCAAAGGTTCCTATTGCTCCTTTGATCATTTGTCTACCTGGACCTGTTCCTTATGACTCTGACAAGGCAGTTCCATACAACTACAATGCAACAATGATAAAGGATGGACAAGAAGTTCCTTTACCAACTCTCTCATCTGTCGAAAACATCGCTGATGTGAGTCGAGTAACAAGAAGTGGACGTGTGTATACTCCACTACCTCCAAAGCAGCCTGTTGCTCCTGCGACCGAACAAAATCATGTCAATATACCAGTGGGGAATCCTGAGGAAACTCCTGTCAGTAATACAAACACTGATGTTGGTCAATCCAGTGGAACCAATGTCAATCCCGATTTTGATGAAATTTTGAAGCTTATCAAAAGAAGTGAATACAAGATTGTGGATCAGCTTATGCAGACTCCTTCAAAAATCTCAATACTTTCATTGTTGTTGAATTCAGAAGCCCACAGGGAAGCCCTGATGAAGGTCTTAGATCAAGCTTTTGTAGATCA
Source organism: Vicia villosa (assembly GCF_029867415.1). NCBI lineage: Eukaryota > Viridiplantae > Streptophyta > Magnoliopsida > Fabales > Fabaceae > Vicia > Vicia villosa. Next base: position 107,944,247 of record NC_081181.1, on the reverse strand, counting down.
TGATGTGACTGTTGACCACTTTGATGGGATAATAGCCAACATAACAGCTTGTAACAATTTAAGCTTCTGTGATGAAGAACTCCCCGAGGAGGGTAAAAATCACAATCTTGCTTTGCACATTTCTATGAACTGTCAGTCAGACTCTTTGTCTAATGTACTGGTAGACACCGGATCTTCCTTGAATGTGATGCCAAAGACGACTCTTGCTCGCTTGTCTTACCAAGGAATGCCTATGAAATTCAGTGGTGTAATTGTCAAAGCATTTGATGGATCGCGAAAGTCTGTTATCGGCGAAGTCAACCTTCCCATGACAATTGGTCCCCATACATTTCAAATCACTTTCCAGGTCATGGACATTCAAGCTGCTTATAGCTGTCTGTTAGGACGACCATGGATCCATGAAGCAGGGGCAGTGACTTCTATTCTCCATCAAAAGTTAAAATTTGTAACAAATGGAAAATTGGTAACAATAAGTGGAGAACAAGCCTTGATGGTGAGCCATTTATCCAATTTCTCTTTCATAAGTGCTGATGATGTGGAAGGAACTCAGTTCCAAGGTCTCTCTTTAGAAGACGAATCTTCCAAGAAGAAAGCATCGATCTCTTCTTACAAAGAGGCAGTGAAAGTAGTGAAAGATGGAACTACCACTGGCTGGGGGCAAGTTGTGATCCCTACCAAGAATGAAACTAGAGCAGGACTCGGATGTTCACCGACATTCTCAAACTGCACCAAGAAGGATGAAACCCTTCGTCCGATCAAAGAAACATTCATTAGTGGAGGATTCCTTAACCCAATTCCTCAAGAGGTTAATGTCCTTATCGAAGAATGCATCGAAGAAGGTTTACCCAATGATGAAGAAGAATGGAAATGTTATCTCAATGACTCGGGATACGTATCTCAGGAAGAACCATGTCCTCCTTCAAAGAAATCCAAAGGCAAAGAAATTGAACCTGTTCCTGCAGAAATATGGGACACATTGGGACAACCAAGTGGAAAATTTGATTACATGGTGAAGTATACTGCACCTGAAAGTTACAAGATTGCGATTGAGGATATCCAACCAACCGGATGGGGAGATTCCTTTGAAAATAATAGTCAACCAGAAGAGGCTTATCAGCCCTGTCAATTTTCTCAGCAGCCTGAAATTACTGGAGATTTCAGCTTTAATGCATCTGCCAAGGTTCACAATCCTGAAGATGGTTATTATCACATAAATGCCATTTTTGAAGATGAAGGGGAAGATGGTCCCGCAACTGACTCGGAAAGTGTCGCTGACAATGAGTCTCTTCGTCCTGAAGACTGGGAAATACATCCTGAAAATTCTGAAGATTGTGACTCGTCTTATGCTCTTCAAGAGGTGGAAGAAGACCGTTTCAACTCTACAAAGAACAAGGGTGACAAACCAGGACCTTCAAATCCTGCTCGACCAGCGGTCAATGTCAATACTGAAGATCACTCTGGGGAGGATTTTCCTGAATACATAATACACAGAGGAGTTCGTTGCTACTGGAAGGCTGTCGACGTTCCGAATGTTGTTCGCCGCTGTCATACCCTAATTTTTGACCCCCCTGAGATGACATATCTTCAGGATTTTTCATCAGGTCAAGACAAGTACCCAGAGCAGTCATTTCTCCATCTGGTACCTAATCGAGGATGCTCAAAAGACAAGAAAGCTCAGGCAAAGGATCAATCAATACAAAGATTAATCTCTAATACAATCATGGGGCTCAAGAATTTCACTTTTCTCATCTATGATTGATTAGACATCCAGTCATATGAGTACAGGTCTACTCAAGTCACCAGATTAGGGTTTTGAGCCTATCAAGGACTGAAATCAGGGATCACATTTGGGAAACCCTAAAAAGCCCCAGAGGGTCAATCAAAGACATCAATCATCTTCAAAAAACTCATATTACAAGATCTACTGGACATCACACTTCAATTCAAAGTCTACAGTCATTATTTTCACATGGTCGACAAATTAGGGTTTTGACCTAATTCACCAAGATAGTTGACTTCTGATCAGGGCATGAATCCAAAACTCAAGACATGATTCAAGGATCTCTACTACCTCAATATAATCCATTCATATCATCCATTTGGGGAGAAGATCTTATTTCTACACAAAAGCCCAAAAATTCACTTTGTCAGGAAAAAGTCAACTGTGAAGGATCATCATTGACTTTTAAGATTTTTGATCAAAAAATGACTTTCAAGGATCAATATCATCCACATATGGATGTCAAAGTCATTTGGCCAAAGAAATTCAAAGAAATTCATCAAGAAGCAAAAAGTCGGGAATTAGGGTTTTTTGAAGGCATGGTGAGATCTCAAAATTTCACCTACACAACTCAAAAAACTTCCAACATGAAAGTTGTAGATCTTGCAAAATAAAACAACATCTTACAAAGGAACTTTTTTCAAAAGATCAACCATTTATGAAGTTTTGGAGATTTTGAGGTTTAGGTCATAAACACTTAGAAATTTTTCTAAGTGTTTTAACCTAGTTTTCTTCCAACTTTGACCTCATTTTTCACAAATTTCCCAAGTGATTCTGAAGAAGACATAAACTAATGATTTGAAGTAGATGTTTAGGGCTTTCCAAATTGTGTTCAACCTTCTCCAAATTCAATTTGAGCTAGGAGTTATGCTTGTTCAAAGTTGGCCTCATGAAGTGAAATTATAGGTCATGGACACTTTTTGACTTTGCAAATTTTGTGCAAATAACCTCTCTTATGGATGCTACACGACCCATAACACATCTGAAACCATGCCATACATCCATTTTCATCATTGCATAAGGATTAGAGAAGATTCCAAAAACAAATGCATGTGATTATGTAATGATTGCATTTTTGAATTTATGACAAATTGGTGATTCATCAAAGGAATCTTCTCCCAACCAATTGGAGCTCATTTCTGCAGCAATTTGGTCCCCTAAGATCAAGCAAAATCGAGGGCTAGGGGATTGATCAAATGGAATCAAAATTCCCATCATTGCATAAGAGATATTTGCAAACTTTCTTCATGGCTAAGAAACCAAATCAACTTCACTAAGCAAGCTCACACTCTCACTCAGTACTGAACCAATTGCCTATAAATAGAGGCCTCATTCTCATTCAAAAAACACACCAAAGCAACCATATTACTTGCTTTCTCTTTCTCTCCTCTTGTTCATTGTTTTTCAAAGTTCTTTGGCAAGAAGATTCGATTTCTTCAAACCAGAGCTTATCTTTGGGAAGTGAGCATTCTAACATCTCAAGGGAGGTCATTTGAGGTGATCCAAGCACCTGGATCACTTCTGTAAGTGGAGGAACACCATTGTTGCTCTCACTTTGGAGCATTTGCAGTTGGAGGTCCATGGAGTAATTCAGGAGGTTCTGAGCCAAGCCAATCATCCAGGCACACTCCTCAGGTCCTAGTGAAGCTAACCAGATGGCTGCAGCTCATCTGTAACTCCAAATTCAACAACCTCCATGTTCACTTGAAGCTGAAATCGAGGGAGGTCCATAGAACAATTCAGAAGGATTCAGGCTACAACAAGCATCCAATTAGCATCATTGAGTCTCAGGGAAGCTATTGAGATCATTCATTCAAGCCCAGGTGCTCTCAATCATCCTCACGACCTCCACTTTCAGAGGTAAGTTTCTGAACTCCACCTCTCTAATTTAAGTACTCTTTGTGTTAAAGCTCGATTCTATCTTGTTCAGCATCATCAGAGGATTGAAAACCCTCTATCATTGTTCATTTATTCATCTTGTGCATCATTTAATTTTAAAATTAGGGTTTATGTGTTCTTCGTGTTCATGATGAAATTCGTTAGTTACACTTAGAATAAATGAATTCTGAGCCCATAGTCATGTTCCTTGTCCAAAAACGAGTGAGATTGATGTTTACATCATGCCATTTAGTTGAGAAACCAGAGAGTTAGGAATTTGAAAATCTTTGAGCTCGAGGAAGAAGATGAACATGGCGCGCGCAAAATTTGAATCTTCTGGCTTGTTTTAAAATATATTATGTTGGATGCGTGTGAATAACAAACTGCGCGCGTAGCCCAGATGGTGGGAGTTTTGGCCAATGACTTGGAGGGCGCGAGTTCAAGCCCTCTAGGTGACAAAACCATCTTTTTATCACCTTTTCCACTTAATTTCTTCACAACTTTAACTAATTAGTTAACCTATCAAATTAACTCCTTTTTAATTCATTTTTTATGCACTTATTGATTAATATATATATTTTATAAATAATCAAAAAAATCATAAAAATATTATTTATTTTATATGTTTTGATTAGGTTAAAAATGGTTTGTTTTAAGTATTTTAAAATATATTTCAATATATGTTTTCATTAAAGTTTCAAAACCTAATATTTCATAAGTGTTTTAGTGTTAAAAACCCTAATCATTTAGGTCTTAATTAGGTATAGATTTTGTCTGTACTTCAATTAAGTTGACTTTTGTCAAAATTCAAATTATGTTCAAACTTCAAAATAAACAGACGATCGAGGTTTTCAAACAACAGAACCCCGTATCTTTTCAACTGTTTTCATAAACAGTAAACCATTTTTTAACTGGGCCTCTAATAGAGTGTAAGTCCCAAAAACCTTCTCTTCTTAGCTTGTTTTCAAAACTGTATTTTCAAAATCTTCTTTCTGTTTTCAAAACATTCTTCTGGTATTTGAAGGGCATTATTCCCGGTGAAACTCTTCAGATACCTATGTGACCTTTGTCCATCTTCACTTCTTCTGTTTTCAAAAACCATTAACTGTTTATCATATATATATATTCAATTGTTATCAACAAAACAACAAAAATACTGTTGAGGCTCTGTACATACTTCTTCAATGGCCTCCACTCCATCCAGGTTAGGCTTTACAAGCTTTCAATTTACAGTCTTTATTTAAATTACTGTCAAATATAAACTGTGCATATATTAGTTTAGAACTGCGTTTGAGTATAAACCTTAGGACAGCTAAACTATATACATATTATAGGAATATGACCTAGGATTGAGAATGTCTTCCCGGTGAAGGCTCTTTCCTAATTAGAGATCTGTAGTTCAAACCCCCAAGATGAATTATTCCCGGTGAAACATCTTGGCAAAAACCTTAGAACCCAAAAGTAATAGGACACATCCACCCAAAGAGGAATTATTCCCGGTGAAACCTCTTACCCATTTGCTTAGAGCCAAAATAAGTTCAAAACTACATAGCTTTCTCTTGTGCTATAACAAGGACCCTCGATTAGCCTCCTCTTGGGCTTTGTACAAGGACCCACAGGCTTCTTAAAAGCATTTCCAGCTTCCTCTTGAGCTTGTATACAAGGACCCATCAGGTTTCTTATAAACATAGGAACAGGTCTTTAGTCACCCTTTAGCCTACCCTGGTGAGTTTCTTCCAATTTAAACCAGACTTTAAACAAGCTAAGTTTGTCTCAATTTTGCATTGAGTACATTTTTGGAATGAGAGACCTGGACAGTCTCTGTCACCCTTATCTTCATCAATCTCCCTTAGTAGAGTCTAGGATCCATGTTTGGTCACCCTCAGCATTGAGTCAGCCTTCATCTTGGGCTTTAAACAAGAAGTCTCCACTAGATAATCTTTCTGCCAATCTTTTCATCCTTTAAATATTTAATGGAGTGCTACCTCAATCATTTCAATAAAATCCCTGGAAAGGGTTAGCCTCCAAAGTCAATTAAAATCATTCCTTCATTTCAATAAAAACCCCTGGAAAGGGTTAGCCTCCAAAATTAATTAATAAATAATTTCATTCTCTTAGGAGATAATTTCCCCAAAAGAGTCAAAACCCCTGGAAAGGGTCAGCCTCCAAAAAACATGATAAAGTCAGTCTTTTAACAGACAAATTCACCAGCTGAGTCAAAATCCCTGGAAAGGGTTAGCTTCCAAAGAAAAACAGTCTTTTAATAAATAAAATCTCCTCAGTAGAGTCAAAACCAACAAAAACAGTTAGCCTCAACCTTGGGCTTCATACAAGGCACCAAACAATAAAACTCCCCTGTCAAGAGTCAGCCTCAACCTTGGGCATTGTACAAGGCAGATAATAGAGTCTCCCCAGTAAGTCCTTCGTTACTCAGTAGCCACAACCTTGGGCTTTGTACAAGGCAGATAAACCATATTTTCATGTGTCAAAGATTCCTAACACTTAGGATCTTTTCCCCATAGAGTCATCCATACTCAATTCATTAAAAAGAGTCCGCCACAACCTTGGGCTTTGTACAAGGCAGAAAATAATGTTTTCCCTAACTAGAGTCATAGTATAAAAAACCCAATTTTTTCAGCAGTCAGCCACAACCTTGGGCTTTGTACAAGGCACACAAATAGAGTCTCCCTAAGTAGAGTCAGCCTCAATTCTGGGCTTTGTACAGAACACCAAATAAAAATCCATCAAATAGACTTTCCCTAAACAGAGTCAGCCTCAATTCTGGGCTTTGTACAGAACACAAAAATACCCTGTAATTAATCCCCAGTGGAGTCATCTCCCAGAGTCAATAATATTAATTAATCAATCAAAAAGCCTCAAGCTTGGGCCTCATACAAGCCAGCTAAAGTCAAATCTTTTATACAGTAGATAGACATAGCTTATCTCCATAGAGAGATATTTTTACTACTCTACCACATTCAAACAAACAAACATTTCATTTCAATTTTAATCAAGTCTCCCATTTAGGATTTTGAAAGGCATGAGCTGGCAGTAAAACCCAGACATGTGGTAACTTTCCCTAATTTGGATGAGCATCTTTCTTTCATTTAAGAGGCATTTGACTGGTATACTTGCACATACACAAGTAAGGTCCCCCTCTTGAATGAAATGAATTCAGTTATTCTGTCACTCCTTTAAATGTTTGTGGTAGAATAGTACAAATACCTCTCTGTAGAGATAATTTCATGTCTCTTTACTGTAAACAGAGATTTAATTCCAAGCTTCAACCTTGAGCTTCAAGCAAGGCACCAAAAATAATTAATTTCCCTAGTTAGTTCCCCGAACTACATTAAGCTCTGACTTCCACTAGGGATATGTAGGCATGAGGTTCACAAGGAATCTCAGCGAGCTAATAAAATACCAAAATAGTCAGTTTGTCTGTCTGTCTGTCTTTTCAAATCAATTCAATTCTCTCTCCTAATACAAAGGAGAAACTTTCCCAATCATTAGCAATAAACACAAACACAATGACACAGAGAAGGTTCCTGTAGAGTACTACAGATATGTAGGGTGTTTAAACACTTCCCTATGTATAACCGACCTCCCGGACTCCAGAATTTCTAGTCTAGGTGAAATCCCCACACTTAGCAAACTCCTAGGGTTTAGTTGAGATCTTTTTTCCCCTTTCCTACTCGTAGGACAAATAAGAAAGTTCGTGTGATATCGTAGGAAGAACTGAAATAAAATTCATCCCACCACGGGCGCATTCTCCTTCCAAATTTCGCGTGAAGGGTTTAGCGTGCCGTCCTCCCAAGTGAAACGGGGAGGTAAAAAAAACGACCACCACAGAAAAATGGCGACTCTGCTGGGGATATAAGTGTTCAAAACCTTGGTTTTTCATCCAAACCAATGGTTGACCTGTTGCTGGTCCAGCCCCAATGAGGAATTAGGGATGCCAAATTCCCCCTCAAACAAGAGAGGTCCTGCCTAACCTCTGTGTCATATCATGTGTTTGTTGCATATATATTTGTTTATTTTGTTTATTCTGTATCGGGAAAGGGCTTGATTCCCCCTTGTGGTGAGAAATCCTATACCCGGATTTGAGTGCAACATAAGATAGGATGGAGGATGTCTTCCCGGTGAAGGCCCTCTAATCTTGGTTTCCAAGTCTACTCTTGGGATTTGCCTGGCTGGTTGTGATTAACTGCGCCACTGCATTCCGAGACTGATTTGTACCAGGAGGACCTAGAAACACATTAACCCCACTTAAAGCCTTTTTTAGGACGTAGAGCGGTGATTACGGAAGTAATTGTCACGCAGATACTACACTCAGAGAAAACTCTCTTATAGATACCAGTCAACGTATCTTTAAGGTTGAGCAAAAACTCTGGGACCCCTAGAACCCGTTCTACAGGTACAAAAATCCTTAACCTTAGTTTACCATTGGGGCGGGAGACTGCGTTTTGACTTCATGACCACTATACCCTTCAACGCCATGTTTGTTTAAAACTCTTGTGTGTGCATTCATGCATTCATGCATCATTCATAAACAACTAAAAAAAAAAAGAGTCTTTTTTCGAGTCGTTTTTCAAGGAAACTAAATAACGAACGTTTTGAACTTCAGAGAAAGAGAGAAACGGAGAAAGGACTTAAGGATCTATACCATGGATTATGGGAGAAAGAGAGCTAGGAAATACACCTTCAAGATTCCCCAGGTCGAGGAACTGGGAAAGCTCGGAAAACTGGTGGTCAACCCCCAGGCTTTCAAGGAGAAGTATGGAAAACTTCTGCCTTTGCTCAATACCAACATTGTAGATGGGATCCTTCCCACCTTGGTACAGTTTTACGACCCAACGTATCACTGCTTCACCTTTCCAGATTATCAGCTCATGCCTACATTAGAGGAGTACTCTCGTCTGATTGGAATACCCGTGTACGCGCAAGATCCGTACTCCGGTTTGGAAAAGAATCCTGACGACGTTATCGTTGCTGCAACTACTCCTTTGAACGTAGTCGACATCAGAACTCATATGGTGAGTAGAGGAGGAATTCAAGGATTACCCTCTAAATTCCTGTTTGATCAAGCTCGGTACTTCGTCAGCATCCAAGATATGAGCGCTTTTGAGGAAGTCTTGGCTTTGCTTATCTACGGATTGTTTTTGTTCCCTAACATTAACGATTTCGTCGACATCAACGCAATTAAGATCTTCTTAATTGGAAATCCAGTTCCAACCTTGCTTGCGGATGCTTATCACTCTGTGCACTCAAGAAACCTGCAGCGAGGAGGATTAATCACATGCTGCGTACCGTTGTTATACGAATGGTTCGTTTCGCACCTGCCAAAGTCTAGCACTTTCTGGAACATGAGGGATGGCCTTTACTGGTCACAGAAAATCATGTCTCTCACTCATACAGACATTGATTGGTGTAGTCCTGACAATAACGAAACCAAGATCATCTTCAGTTGCGGAAGTTTTCCCAACATACCCCTTATTGGAACTAAGGGAGGAATTAGTTACAATCCAGCTTTAGCCCGTCGTCAATACGGCTATCCTATGAAAAATATTCCAAGTAACATCCAATTGGAGGGTCTGTTCTTCAAGAACATCGACGATCATGGCAACATGCTGAAGAAGGAAATTGTCCAAGCCTGGCGTCTTGTTCACAGCAAAGGGAGAAGATTGTTAGGAAAACATCTTTGCATCTCCCTGGATCCTTACCTTCAATGGGTACGCGTCAGAGCATTCAAGCTCAGGATGCCATATCAACATCAAGAACCTATTCCCCTGAGGGAACCAATTTACCTTTTCTCCACCGATGTTGAAAAACTGCAAGCGGAATTAAACAAGGTATGCCAAGAAAGGAATGCTTGGAGGAACAAGTATCGAATTGTCAACGCGGAAAATGTTGAAATTCAGAACATCCTAAGAAGGAAGGATGAGTTACTTGAAGTACTCGATCGACAAGTGACGCAAACATCACTTTCTCATCATATCCCTCCTGCTTCCTGGATCATCGATCAGCTCACGTCAGAGAACGCTCAGCTCAAGAAACAGAAGAAGATGTTAGAACGTGAAGTCGGCTCATCATCAAAGTTTTAGAGTCCTTTCTCT